>NW_028245892.1:0-105890 GCF_964263255.1 Lissotriton vulgaris | reverse complement strand
GAATTCTCTGATATGTTTTTGTAGTTTCGGGTCAAATTGTAGATCTGTAAATAAGTATCTGGGAAATGTAAAATGTCGAGCCATTCGCTTCTGATCTGTAATATCAAATTCTAGCAATATAGGATTGTCGTCTGATGTGACTCTTGGGCAAAGTTCTATTTTACATCTGTCCAAAATTCGATCAGCTGCCCACACCATATCAATTCGTGAACAGACTTTATGAGGTGCTGAATAGTACGTGTACCCAGCAGTGATAGGATGTTTGAAATGCCAGACATCTCTCAAATTATGTAGCCTACCGAGTTCTATAATAGAAGTTCTAACTTTACGCATCCTAGTTGAGGTACCTTGCCTTGTAGAGTCTACCCTATATTACATCACACAATTAAAATCCCCCATAACCATTAATTCCCCCTCCCAATCCAATAATAATATATTTAGTTGTTCATACAGCTTAGGTTCATCTGTGTTAGGCCCATACACCAGACAAAATACATATTTCTTGTGACCAATTTGCCCCTGAGCGATTGACCACCTCCCCGTGTATCAGATGCAGTTCTAATAATTTCCATCATGAATTGTTTATGTTTTAAAATAGCTACCCCACCGAATAGATGCCCCTAGAGTTGAGCAAACAGCTAACTCATAACCCATCTGGGTCTGGAGCTTCCTATCTTGATACCCGATATGGGTTTCTGAAAGTAGTGCCAAGTGTGGTTTGTACATGCCCAGTTCTTCATGTACAATTCTCCTCTTCTGTTTACTATTGAGACCAGCTACATTCCATATCATACATCTAATCAAAGACATTTCTTATCATCACTAATTTAGCTCTCCTCTGTACAAAAAATGTACTGAAAAAAAATCTTATTTTAGTTGTAGTGTACCATTATTTCTTCTTGCAATAAAGTTTTCCCCTTTTTAAGCCCACCCCTACTCAAAACCATCCATTTACCTACCCGGAAGCCTTCCTCCATTTTCTGATGCCGCTGGAGGGGCAGCCATTCAGAGAGGATTCCCCATGAACCCCAACCCACCGCATTATACTCATACGCAAAGATCAGTAGCCACAAAAAGAAAAAAGGAGAAATAAGACAAGAAAGTGCCCTAATAGATTATAGAAAGCCCTATCAAATTAAACTTAATTTCTTAAGTTTTTGAACTCATTTTTGCAAGACATTGCTCAGCTTCTTTTAAATCATTAACAAAATATGTATGCCCGGTTTTTATGACTTTGAGGCGAGCAGGTTCCTGAAGATAAGCAGTTGCCCCAAAAGACTTAAAGGGACCAATCAATTTACGTAACCCCCATCTCTTATCTATGGTGTCCTTACTCAGGTCAGATTTTACAAAAAAGGTTAGATTATCAATTGTCACAGGATTGTTCGGTCTAGCTTTAATTGAAAGTGCTTGTCTTAGCAGATAGTTGCCAAAGTAAATCAGCAAAGGCCTTGGGTATTTACTCTCCTTATTTCTGGAGATCATGGGCAATCTGTGTACGATAGCGATTTCTGGCCCCCTTGCTGCTTAGAGCAGCCAACCTTTCGATTCTAGGGGACCTAAATATCCATCTCGAAGATTCCGACAGTCCGTCCACTAAACAGCTTATTTCTACTCTTGAGGTTTTTAACATTCAACTCTTGAACTCTGCCCCTACACATCTTGCTGGTCACTTATTAGATCCCATTCTGTCAAATCTACAGTTGGACTGCTCTCAGAAAGCACGCCCAATAGAATGGTCTGACCACTTTGCTGTTCCTTTTTCATTGGATATTACCAGGACAGCATTACAGATCGGAAAGGAAATAGATAAACGGACACGCAGTTGGGGGAAAATTAACATGCCAGAACTTAATAAACAATTATTAAGGACACTTCCTAACACCGACCTATCTATCTCTGCACTAAATTGTGCAGTTGGTCAGTGGTTAAATAATGCTGTTGATTCCACGCTTCCCTTGACATATAACAAAACTATGCCTCATCATCCACCTGCACCTTGGTTTTCCGACAAGCTTAAGTGCCTTCGCACTCAATGTAAGATTTTAGAAAGGAAATGGAGGCGCAATTATTCTCCTACACGCAAAGTAGCTTACAGAGAAGCTCTGAAGGGCTATCATAACAGCTGCAAATCAGCCAGAGCAGACTATACTAAAAAAATAGTTTTAGATGCACAAAACTGTCCTAAGGTGCTCTTTTCAGTTGTAAAAAAACTGACAGGAGCGGACTCTATTCCTACGCCTCCCGCGCTTGACAAGGTTCAATGCCAATGCTTAGCTGACATAGATCAAGTCGACCAAAAGTCGACTTGATCTATGATCTTTTTACCCCGCCACCAATGGTAACACCTTTTGCATCTGGCGCTGTGCAGTCATCTGCTAATGTTGACAACGTTGCCAAACTCTCTGTATGGCAGCCATTAGACAATAGTTCCTTTTCTTCTTGTCTAAATAGTGTGCGCTCTGGCTCTCCGTGCGATGCACTTCCGGCTAAAATACTCAAACAATTAGATCCCTCCACCCATCAGATTTTTGTTATATTGTTAAACGCCTCACTTACTGAGGCATATGTACCCCAGCCATGGAAACACGCTATGGTAGTGCCCTTGTTAAAAAAGTCTGGTGCTGATATCTCGAATCTTGCCAACTTTCGTCCAATATCCCTGCTACCCATCTTCTCTAAAGTGTTAGAGAGACACATTAATACCCAGCTCACTGAACTGGTGGAAAGTTCTGGTTTCTTACATTCCTCCCAGTCGGGTTTTCGGTCCTGCCACTCGACCGAGACAGCCCTTCTTGGGGTGACAGAGAGTCTCCGACACGGTGTCGACCAGGGTGAAACTATGGCGCTCATCCTGTTGGATTTGAGCGCAGCTTTCGACACTGTGTCACATTCCATCCTTCTTGACTCTCTACGGTCACTCGGCGTGACTGGTAGGGCCTTAGCCTGGGTGGCCTCCTTTCTTGGCGAGCGAACCTTTCAAGTGTTCTCCCCTAAGGCGGCATCAGCGGTCTGTTCCTCAGCGCGGGGTGTCCCCCAGGGGTCCATACTCAGCCCCCTATTATTCAATCTTTATGTAAAACCCTTGGCTAACATCGTAGAGCAGGCGGGGCTGACCCTGTTCTCTTACGCTGATGACACCCAGATCGTCTTCTCCCTATCAGGGCGAGACGAGAATAACCCCTCTGCACTAGAGTGGGGCCTCATTCTTGTGGCGGACTGGATGCAGAAGTACTGTCTCAAACTGAATGGGTAGAAGACAGAGGTGGTCATTCTGGGGAAAAATAAGAACCTCTGGGGCCCTCAGCATTGGCCAAATGAGATGGGTGCACTTCCTGTACCCACACATGCTGTACGTAACTTGGGCGTTCAAATTGACGACAAGTTAACAATGAAGCAGCAGGCCACTAAGGTCGCAGCAACCTGTTTTTCTACTCTCAGGTGGCTACAAAAGATCTTATGGATGCTTCCCATTTCTTCCCGTAGAACGGTTGTCCAGGCATTGATAACATCTCGCCTGGACTATGGCAACATACTATATTTGGGTGCTGATGTAGCCACTGTTAAAGTATTGCAGGTTGTACAAAATGCAGCCGCGCGACTCTTGAAGAATGTCCCTAGAAGAACTTCTGCATTATCTGCCTTGCATGATCTTCATTGGTTGAAGATCTCCAGCCGCATAAAGTTTAAGGCATTATGCTACATGTTTAGGATCAAGCAAGGCATTGCACCTACTTACTTACAAAAACTGGCGCAACTTTACAGGCCCAAACGTACCTTACGATCCTCGGAAATTGGCAATTTCTCTATACCAAGATTTAAGCTGGCAAGGATGGGGGGACGTTCCTTCTCCTATCTTGGTCCCAAATATTGGAATGCCCTGCCCACCGCCCTTAAATTAGAGACCAGTCTTCTTCGTTTTTGCAGAGCACTAAAAACACTGTTGTTCACATAAGTACTTGGATCCTGTATGCTGGCTATCTGATATCTTCTTCTCCAGTCTGTCCCTAGCGCCGGGAAACCCACTGTGGGTAGCTGTGCGCGGTAAAAGTTTAAATAAATAAATAAATAACATTTCCATCTAAATACTGCGTGCGGTCTGACAATCCCGGAGAGATCCTGGAGGTGCAGAGCGCGGTGTAGGTAGTAAGAAAGTGTGGTGCGTTGGATTCCCGCCATGTCGCCCGCTATGGTACCATCAGTTTAATGTCTGGGATATACGAGATCCCATGCAGGGGTTTGCAGCAAATTTGCCAGTGTTCTTCCGGGTCACTCCCCCTCCCTATTTAGCGGGCAGTGGCATATTTACCCAGGTAGTGCCTCCCTCTCAGCTGCTTCCCGAAACTCCGCCAGAAGGGCAGCATGTCTAGGGGTGTACTCTGGTGTCCGCTGATCTCGCTGTGCTTGTTCTAATTCAGTGAGACTACATTCTATATGTCTTAGGGTAGTACGCAAGTCATGCAGGATGCCTGAATGCTTGGCAATGCAGACCCCTCTAGCATAGCTCTTAAATGAGTCCCATAGCTTAGCCCATGACGCCACCAAACCAGTATTGATCTAGAGAAAATCATCTATGGTACTGCGCAATTCGGCTCTAAACACTTCGTCTTGTAGGGACCTGCCCAGGAATCTCCACACTTGTTCAAACCCCTCCTCCCTTGGGACTCGTAGCATGGGCATTAATGGGGAGTGATCTGATAAGGTATGGGGTAAATGTTCCATCTTCATCACCCAAGGTAAGGTTCCGGGGCTGGCCTGCCAGTAGTAGACCCTGGATCACATATCATATTGTGTGAAATAGTGTGTGCACACAGATTCTGATGGGTGGCACAGGTGTCGCATAAGTCTTGTAATGTTTTTCCCTGCATGCGGTTTTGTGTGAGGATTCTGGTAGTGCTATGTAAGTCAGGATAAGTCACCACCTAGACATATGTACTCTGTGCGCAGGTGTTCTAGTGTTGTCTGCAGTTGTTGATAATATTCAGGATTATCCATGTTTGGGGAATAAACTTTTACAAGCGTGACTCTGCTCCCCATTAGGTGTCCTGTTATCATAGCCCAACGACCCTCAGCGTCCTCCGAGTGCTGTAACACATGAAATGGCACCCGCTTATGGATTAGAATGGTCACCACTCTGGCTTATGAACTGTAGTTTGAGAAATAGTGTTGTTGGCCCCATGTTGCGGCAGAGGAATTAGATTTCCTCGGGGGCAGGTGGGTCTCCTGTTGAAACACAATAACTACCTGGTGCCTTTGAAGATAACACAGGACCAGTTGACCTTTTCTTTGATGATTTAGCCCTCGTATATTCCAGGTTGCCAAAGTTATGTCAGCAAACGGTGTTATGTCAAAGTGTGGTGGGCTGTGCTTTAGTCTGGGTATGTATGAAGTTGAAGTATGCATCTGCAGTGAAGCAGGATGTCATCAACATCAAGTCCCAACGAGGGACAACTCTCCCAACCCCATACCCCTACCCATCCGCAGAGTATAGATTCTAAGGACAACCCACCCCTTGGGGTAACATAAAACACATTATGTGCAACAATAGTAAATTAACAACCCCAAGTAAACAAAGTGACTGTGCAATCACACACAAGGGGTAGCAACACTCCTTCCATCACCCCAGCATTAGAAGGATGTAGCATGCCATATTTGCAAGCCTGGTGTGCCCAAAGGACGCCCAGTTGTAGCAGCTGATTTTGATCTACAGTTATTGTTAGTCCACTGTTCTTTATGCGTTGTGTTTCAGGCAATTATAGGCAAGACTACGTTCCCTGCTGGTCTGTGTGCTCAGTCGAGGAACCGGTAGCCGACAAGGATGCGTCATCATCTTTAGTTATTGTTAGTCCACTGTTCTTTATGCGTTGTGTTTCAGGCAAATATAGGCAAGACTACGTTCCCTGCTGGTCTGTATGCTCAGTCGAGGAACCGGTAGCCAACGAGGATGAGTCATCATCTTTAGGGTGTTCATCCTGATCCATCGAGTAGTGCCAACAAAACTATAGGGCAGCCGCCAGTGTATCAAAAATGCGTGGTTAGTCCCTCAGATTCACATAGAGGCGTGCCGGGTAGATCATGCCATATCACAATTCCATATTGCGGAGAGTGCGCTTCACTCCCATAAACTTACATCTGGCCTCTTGTACTAGTGCCATGAAATCTGGGAATATGTTTAGGGTTGGTCCTGCCGGTTCAGTGGCCCCTTTTCACAAGCCAGTTGTACGAATAGTGTCCTGGTCGCGAAAATTCACTAATCGGACGATTAGAGACCTGCGGGGGGGGGGGGGGCGGCCAAAGACAGCGCAAGTCCCCAAGGAGTTATGTGGCTACTCCACTACAAATATGGATGTGAATGGGTCAAATAGGTCAATTATTAAGCGCACAACAAACTGATCCAGCCTTCCAGTGTCTGTATTTACTGAAAGCTCTAGAATGCAAATATTGTTTTGTCAGCACCTCTTTTCCAGGTCTTAAATTTTAAGGTCCAATGTCTTCATGATTTGTTTGAGCCTTTGCACTTTCTTGGTTGTTTGTGCTGCTCCGTCTTCTAATCTGAAATCCGGACCTCTGCAGCCTCCAGCCTGTGGTTGTGTTTTTCAATGCACTCATGCATGGTGTTGAGTCGTCTGTTGAGAACATCAATTCAACCCTCCATTGTTCGACAGCCAGAGCGAAGCTATTGCAGCAGTGCATCCTGACTTGATGGCTTGCCCTGTGCCATTTCTTGCTCCACTCTGCCATACACCATCTCAGCCCCCTCTGCAGCCCCTGAGGTTTTGATTTTATCAAACGTGAGGCAGCGCTGCTTAGGATCACCATGCACCATAGTCCAATGCCAGCCTCACAATGCTTTGTTGTAGATGTGGGAGAGCCAGGGCATGAGTGGGTCTGCACAGTCTTAAATTCTATACCACTTCTAGTATCCTTCGTCCACATAGCACCCAATCCCGTGCCCAATCCCCTCTCGGGTTGGCACCTGTGTTATGGCCTTTTCAGTATGGTTTGGTGTATGTAGAGGCAAAAGAGAAAGACAGTTATTGTGCAGCCCAGCCATCGTGGAATATTCACATTTGTGACCAGGTCCCTTTCAGTGGCCGGTGTTGCAGTTCACTCAGCACCCGATGGACAGCAGGGTGCCCGTGGGTATACACAGGGCCTAATCCCAGTAATCGCCTAAGGGCAGGTGTACTCCTGTAAAGCCAAGGAGGTTGCGGCATCCACCAAATCACTACATATGCACCCAGGAAGATGGCCCTCCACATCTCCACAGCTGCTGCCCCATCAGCTCCTGTATTCTCCATTATCGTGGAGACTCCAGGGGATGAGAGGGGGCAGGGGAGGGAGGACAGGCCACGCTTACCTGGTTTCCGTAGGTTAGCGGTGCACCTACAGTCCAAACAGGCTTCAGCAGTTGCCCGGAAAATCTTTGTCAGCTCACTCCAACGCATCAGTGCTCTCAGTCAGTTGGCCTTTGGACCCACCTCCACTGACAAGCCGCAGATTCAAACAGCGCAGTCCCTCTGCTTCTGATGTATCAGACCGCGGCAGTTAAGGCAGGCTGGCCGCTGCAGTTCCAGATGGCCCCGGGTATCGGTGCATAGAGTTCCATGTAAGCAGCCATATCTCAGTTTCGCAGCCACAGCCTTAGCACCACATCATCTCTACCGGCAGTCTCCCTCTTGCTCCTCCACATTTAGTGCACCAGGATTGCAATGCCTCATCCGCCTGTACGCCTCCTCATGTGGCCTACACTGCGGGGTGAGTAATAACTGCACGATTGAGAAGGATGCCTGTTAATGACGGTGGAGCTTTAAGCTTACTCGGCTATCATGGTCAGAAGCTTGGCCATGTCCTCCAAAAAACGGTAATTTCATAGACATCATCAGGTTCTCCAACTCCTCTTCCAATATGTATTGGATCTAAACTGCCGTAAATGTTTCTCCCTTTAATATTAAGGTGTGGAGCAAGACAGCTGTCTTTCTTACAGCCAAGAACTTCTCACCCCCAATCGCTATTAAGTGTGAGTCAAATGATGGCTTGGAGCTGTTCTGCACATTCTAGTTGCTTGACAATTGCTTGTACTTGTCTCAATGGGACGTCGACATGCTTCCTTGTGAACATGCATTCAAATGCTTTCACAAAGCTGAAACTTGAACTAGCCCACTCACAACCACATGCAGATGCCTTATTCAACCGTGACTCAACCCAGCCCTCTCACGCCCACAAGCAGAAACCTTGAGCTGAGTCTAAACAGTGCCTGCATCTTCATGCCTCAACAGTCCTACACCGGGACGTTGCTCGTACTCGAGCCTTGTTATTTAGTGACGGCGTGTGGTTTGTAACGTCCCTCCACGCAATTTATTTCTCTTGCACAAAGACCACTCCCAAAATTAGGTTAAAGCCAACACTGACCTTTTTCCATGAAAGTGAAATCTGACATTTCTGTAAATTTGCCGAAACAAATATCTCATGCACTGCTCGCCAGGTTCCTTGGTGGGTGTCGTTAGACTCAGTAGTTTGTTGCCAGTAACAAAATGAAGAGAACATTGGGTTTTTTCTTTAACTTAAGTGTCTGTTCAAACCCACCGGAGGACACCAGCAACAGCCAGCTCGAATCTCACCACTCTGCTTTTGGCCGATCCCCTCAGGGTTCTCATTATTCAATCAACATTTTCACAGGTGTATCACTAGTTAAAGGTCTAGAAAGTTTTGAGTAGGGAGCTACCCTTTCTGACAGGAAAAGGATTGGGTCAACAATCATACAAAATACAGAACTCCTTCTCCTGGATTTAGTAAATCTTGAGTAAAGTACATCCCTAGGGGGACGTTTTCATTGGACAACAAGGGATTTGCAGTATTGTACGGGTTACCAAATTTACAACTAAAACAATCTGTTGGACCCACAAGTACTATAGAAACCTCATGTACACGGACAAAAGTTTATGTAAAATATCCTTCATTTATTTTATAAAAGTTAAAAATTCATAGTAACATTGAACATGTTATATGAAACAACAAGAAATACACTTTCAATTTTTGCAAAAAAATATACACTCAAATGTTAAAAAGAGTTATAAGGTTAAAAAATGCTATTATAGCACTATCTACATCAACATATTAAAACATCACATTTATTGGTCAAACAATGATAAAGGAACAAACTGTCGATGCGGCGTTTCGGTGCCCTTTGTTTTATTCTTGCACCTTCTTCAGGACTCGTTCCCTGTATTGTCATATCTACAAAGATCACAGTACATTTCATTAGGTACCATTCCATTATAACATCAAATGCACTTAGTTTGCTACATCTATTCAATTTTGCCCTAATATTTGGTAACTCTCACACATTGCAATCCAAAGTTCATTTATATTGTTCTAATGCGTCTCTAGTTTACTGCATATTCTCTTAAGAATTTATATCGAGGACATATATCATAGTTTTACACTCTAGATACATGTTGGATGTTTATTTAATTAACATCAAGGACTATTTGCCTTATTATCTCTGCAGTCCCCCCCACATGTTGACTTACCCAGGTGATTTAATGTCCTGGATCTGATGTCTATGAGCCTGTTTCTATCCGCTCTTTACACTGTATCTTTGTTTGTGCTAGAACGAAAAAACTTTTCCATTTGATTATGGTTCTAACTTATGTGGTTATTCATAAGAAAACCTATGGTTCTGGTTTTTACCTTATATGTTGGTTATTTCGGGTTTTCACTCTGTTTATATGAAAGGGACCCACTTCAATCCTAATTGGGAAAAGATGTACTTATGTAATACTACACTTTTCCTTGCATCAGTCAGACATATTGCTATTCTCAGTTCTTACCGGTCCTCTTTTCATATCCCTTTGCATGGTGGGAAGAACGCCTCTGGGAGCTACTTTTTCTTATCCTTCTGTCTTTATAGCTGCTTTATCTAAGAGACAATTCATGTTTTTAATCTAGGTCATTCTTGTACACCTGGTACTATATCTTGTGTTTACAGTGATAATCTTACCTCTCTGGTTAGACAAGGAGTTACTTTCTGTTAGGTTCACTCTCTGTATTTGTCCAATTCCTTAGATTCTGCAGTGTCTCAGTTGGAGCTTTTTTAAATTTAGCTGACAACTCTAGGAATACAAAAAGATAAAAGAATAGGGAAAATTATATTGTGCCTATTCCCTTTCTAAGTAGAGCCCCCTCTTTTTGTCCTACTTACTTGACAGTGGTAGCTGAACTGCGTGGCGCCTTCCTCTCCTCAGGATATTTTGCATCTAGATTCCACACATCCTATCTCCAGTTTATATACCTTTGTTAATTGGTTCATTCTTTCCACCTGGAGTCTCTTTGTTATTAGCTCATTAGTTTGATTTGGATTCTAGGACTGCCATCTTGTAATGTGTCCATTTATTTACATTTGTGGTTCCAGCGAGACTATTAAGTCTATATTGCTTACCTTCTGCCCAAAATTTACTATTTTCAATGATTTTTAATAATCCGATCCTATATATATGGGCTAGATTTCTGGTCGTTGATCATCTCGTGAACGTCATTCTTATTTCGAATGGGCTTTATCTAAATTGTAATCTCCTTTTGTTGTTGTGTTTATTTCCTCATTTGCGCATTTAACCTTAAGGTTTACTATCACCTTGTTACATGGGGCATTTTCGTGAACCCGGTTTATCGAAACGGACTTCACTCGCGGCCGCCATTTTGGATCGGGTAACCGATCTTTCTTTGATCGTGGCGATTATTTACTATATGTAGATCTAGATATTTTTTAGTTGTTATATGCTAGAATCTCGTTGTTTAATCTGTATTATTACAAATCAATGTTACACCCCAGTGTCCCACAGTGGGCAGCGCTCGTTATATTTACATGTATGTCGCGCCATTTTGGTTTGGGAAAGATGAAGCGATGGTTCTCTCTTGTATATTATCATTGTTTCTGGTGTCAAAACAAGATAATTTTCAATTATAGTTCTTTATTGGGACCTCTTAATAATTATAGAATTGTTATTTCCCAAATGTCAATTTGATGGTTATAGTATTAACTCGAGATATAGCGCTAGTTGATTATGGCCGCCATTTTGGATCGGGCAATCGGCCTTTCTTTACTCGCGGCAATTGTTCAACTCTATTTAAACATCTAAATATTTTAGGTGTTATGTACTTGATGTTCATTGTTCATCAGTATTGTTTTGTATCAATACTGAACCCCAGTGTCCCCTAGTGGGCAGCGCTCATTGTGTTTATATCTATAGCGCGCCATTTTGGTTTGGGAAGGGTGAAGGGATGGTTACCTCTGATATTTATTTTAATTTATCCATCTCTCTAGTATCATGACAAGATAATTTTCAATTATCGTTTTTCTCTTGTCAATTATAGGACTGTTATTTCCACAAATGGTATTCATTATTAACTCATCATATTAAGCTAGTTAGTTGGCTTTTGTAGGTGTTTATTTACTCAAAATAATAAAAAAGAGTTTTTATTTCATGGAATTTTATTTAGTATCATAGATACTCAGGTGATGGTAATAGTTTTGGTTGACTAAACGGTCTGTGGATATAGACTAATCTCTACATTTTGAATTGTTCTGATCTGATTTAATTCCCTTCAGGTTCATATTAAAGGATTCTTTCCCGGTCTTCTTTATTATTTAATCCTGTTTTGTAGGTACTAAATTTGGACATATAGTATTGTTCCCTTTGTTTTCGTTTTCTGGTTGAGTCACCTCCTCTTTTGTTTAGGTTTACAGTTTCTAATATACACCATCGCAGATCCTCCACTTTGTGATTCATCTCAATCCAATGTGTCACCAAGGGGGCTGTTGTTTTTTTGGTGCGGATGGCTGACTTGTGCTCATTTATTCTGACTCGTATTTCCCTCTGGGTTTCGCCTATGTATGCTTTTCCGCACGGGCACTTGATCATGTAGATGACATTTTGAGTGCGGCAATTAAACAGGGCCTTATGTGTATGTGTTATTCTGCCGTAATCTATAGTTGGACCTGATATTATCAGAGGGCAGTTCTTACAGTGTCCACAGGCAAAATTGCCTGTCGGTGTTGAACCATCCAAGGTTAAGCCGTGCGGAAAAGCATACATAGGCGAAACCCAGAGGGAAATACGAGTCAGAATAAATGAGCACAAGTCAGCCATCCGCACCAAAAAAACAACAGCCCCCTTGGTGACACATTGGATTGAGATGAATCACAAAGTGGAGGATCTGCGATGGTGTATATTAGAAACTGTAAACCTAAACAAAAGAGGTGACTCAACCAGAAAACGAAAACAAAGGGAACAATACTATATGTCCAAATTTAGTACCTACAAAACAGGATTAAATAATAAAGAAGACTGGGAAATAATCCTTTAATATGAACCTGAAGGGAATTAAATCAGATCAGAACAATTCAAAATGTAGAGATTAGTCTATATCCACAGACCGTTTAGTCAACCAAAACTATTACCATCACCTGAGTATCTATGATACTAAATAAAATTCCATGAAATAAAAACTCTTTTTTAATATTTTGAGTAAATAAACACCTACAAACGCCAACTAACTAGCTTAATATGACGAGTTAATAATGAATACCATTTGTGGAAATAACAGTCCCATAATTGACAAGAGAAAAACGATAATTGAAAATGATCTTGTCATGATACTAGAGAGATGGATAAATTAAAATAAATATCAGAGGTAACAATCCCTTCACCCTTCCCAAACCAAAATGGCGCGCTATAGATATAAACACAATGAGCGCTGCCCACTAGGGGACACTGGGGTTCAGTATTGATACAAAACAATACTGATGAACAATGAACATCAAGTACATAACACCTAAAATATTTAGATGTTTAAATAGAGTTGAACAATTGACGCGAGTAAAGAAAAGCCGATTGCCCGATCCAAAATGGCGGCCATAATCAACTAGCGGTATATCTCGAGTTAATACTATAACCATCAAATTGACATTTGGGAAATAACAATTCTATAATTATTAAGAGGTCCCAATAAAGAACTATAATTGAAAATGATCTTGTTTTGACACCAGAAACAATGATAATATACAAGAGAGAACCATCGCTTCATCTTTCCCAAACCAAAATGGCGCGACATACATGTAAATATAACGAGCGCTGCCCACTGTGGGACACTGGGGTGTAACATTGATTTGTAATAATACAGATTAAACAACGAGATTCTAGCATATAACAACTAAAAAATATCTAGATCTACATATAGTAAATAATCGCCACGATCAAAGAAAGATCGGTTACCCGATCAAAAATGGCGGCCGCGAGTGGAGTCCGTTTCGATAAACCGGGCTCACGAAAATGCCCCATGTAACAAGGTGATAGTAAACCTTAAGGTTAAATGCGCAAATTAGGAAATAAACACAGCAACAAAAGGAGATTACAATTTAGATAAAGCCCATTCGAAATAAGAATGACGTTCACGAGATGATCAACGACCAGAAATCTAGCCCATATAAATAGGATCAGATGATTAAAAATCATTGAAAATAGTAAATTTTGGGCAGAAGGTAAGCAATATAGACTTAATAGTCTGGCTGGAACCACAAATGTAAATAAATGGACACATTACAAGATGGCAGCCCTAGAATCCAAATCAAACTAATGAGCTAATAACAAAGAGACTCCAGGTGGAAAGAATGAACCAATTAACAAAGGTATATAAACTGGAGATAGGATGTGTGGAAACTAGATGCAAAATACCCTGAGGAGATGAAGGCGCCACGCAGTTCAGCTACCACTGTCAAGTAAGTAGGACAAAAAGAGGGGGCTCTACTTAGAAAGGGATAAAGGCACAATATAATTTTCCCTATTCTTTTATCCATTTGTATTCCTAGAGTTGTCAGCTAAATTCAAAAAAGCTCCAACTGAGACACTGCTGAATCTAAGGAATTGGACAAATACAGAGAGTGAACTAAACAGAAAGTAACTCCTTGTCTAACCAGAGAGGTAAGATTATCACTGTAAACACAAGATATAGTACCAGGTGTACAAGAATGACCTAGAATAAAAACATGAATTGTCTCTTAGATAAAGCAGCTATAAAGACAGAAGGATAAGAAAAAGTAGCTCCCAGAGGCGTTCTTCCCACCACGCAAAGGGATATGAAAAGAGGACCGGTAAGAACTAAGAATAGCAATATGTCTGACTGATGCAAGGAAAAGTGTAGTATTTCATAAGTACGTCTTTTCCCAATTAGGATTGAAGTGGGTCCCTTCCATATAAACAGAGTGAAAACCCGAAATAACCAACATATAAGGTAAAAACCAGAACCATAGGTTTTCTTATGAATAACCACATAAGTTAGAACCATAATCAAATGGAAAAGTTTTTTCGTTCTAGCACAAACAAAGATACAGTGTAAAGAGCGGATAGAAACATGCTCATAGACATCAGACCCAGGACATTAAATCACCTGGGTAAGTCAACATGTGGGGGGGACTGCAGAGATAATAAGGCGAATAGTCCTTGATGTTAATTAAATAAACATCCAACATGTATCTAGAGTGTAAAACTATGATATATGTCCTCGATATAAATTCTTAAGAGAATATGCAGTAAACTAGAGACGCATTAGAACAATATAAATGAACTTTGGATTGTAATGTGTGAGGGTTACCAAATATTAGGGCAAAATTGAATAGATGTAGCAAACTAAGTGCATTTGATGTTATAATGGAATGGGACCTAATGAAATGTACTGTGATCTTTGTAGATGTGACAATACAGGAAACGAGTCCTGAAGAAGGTGCAAGAATAAAACAAAGGGCACCGAAACGCCGCGTCGACAGTTTGTTCCTTTATCATTGTTTGACTAATAAATGTGATGTTTTAATATGTTGATGTAGACAGTGCTATAATAGCATTTTTTACCCTTATAACTCTTTTTAACATTTGAGTGTACATTTTTTTGCAAAAATTGAAAGTGTATTTCTTGTTGTTTCATATAACATGTTCAATGTTACTATGAATTTTTAACTTTTATAAAATAAATGAAGGATATTTTACATAAACTTTGTCCGTGTACATGAGGTTTCTATAGTACTTGTGGGTCCAACAGATTGTTTTAGTTGTAAATTTGGTAACCCGTACAATACTGCAAATCCCTTGTTGTCCAATGAAAACGTCCCCCTAGGGATGCACTTTACTCGAGATTTACTAAATCCAGGAGAAGGAGTTCTGTATTTTGTATCACTAGTTAAAGGGCAATTTACAACAGTATCTCTAAATGGGTAACCTCCCAATCTCCTCATAAGCCTTATTATTGGAAATGCAAGAAGTATGCAGCCTATTTAAAGCATATGTTTGCTGACTGCTCAATGCTTAAACAATTTTGGTCTGATCTGTCATCTCTTCTTACAAAACGTTTTGGTTACAAATTTCAACTAACTGACAAATACATTCCTTTGGGGCACAAGCAAGGTTGTATGAGTTACACAAGGTCATTAGTCTCGATCATCATTGTGAGTGCCCGATTATGTATAGCCAGAGTTTAGGTAAATCCCACCTCACCGACTATTAAGGAATGGTGGGTAATATTGCAACAGATTTATGAATCAGAAGTGGCCTTGGCTAAGGGCAAAGGCCCTCATCCTCTTACAAACCTGAAAAGGATATGGTCAATATGAACTGGGAATAGTCCTGTGTTAGAAAATTTGTACAAATGATGTACAAACTTGATTTAATTCACTGTGGATTATCTTTAATGTTTTTCCTAATATATCTTTCTTTCCCTGCTTTATTTGATTTTTGCTTGCAAAATTGTGTAAGTTGATCAAGTAATTAGTGAGCTATACTTTATGTAACAAAATCCTGTTGTCTTTTTGAGAGTAGATATGCTAGCTCTATCAAAAAATAAAACAATACTTTACAAAAAAAGAAGATGACACTACCAATGAAGAGGTCAATTACCAATAAGGAGGAGAGAGACTTGGTCACAATGTGGGTGACCACTTTGATCTAAAGTAAAAAAGTGATTACAAGATTAAAAGAATCAACCTGTAATATGTACTATTAACGAGCAGGTCAAGCAAGATAAAAATACAGTATATTATATTTTAGTGTACATTTATTAAGGTTTGCGCTTCAGTGATGCAGCACCGTTTAGCTCCGCACATGGGGCCTGTTAGACCTGGCACCATTGGCGTGGGTCTCCCTTCCATTTTTACTGTTGCCTCATGTTTTTTTGCTGGTATTAGATGCTTTGGGCACTGTTGAGGTAATATGAATTTTTATGGTCAATTGTGTCCCCTAACGTAGACCCCAACGGCTCCATGTACGTGCTTCAAGTACATGTAAGTTCCCTCCACAACCAGCTATGAAGAGGCAAATACATTTGCGTCCAACGTTAACATGTCCTCTTTCAGATCCACCATGAATGGATCGATAATTCAGTTCCTGAGTATGCCTTGCCACCGTCTTTACACGGTGCACTTTTCACGTTTCCTGGCTCTGGCGAGCTAGGCCCTGATTTCTGCCATCGAGCCTTTTCTGCCTTCTGCCTCTGAAAGCTGCAGCTTGGACCTGCATCTGCATCCCTGACCTTTACCTTACTCCCTGCGCGGCGAGCGGTGCCCGGCTCGGTCTGCTTGCCTGCCAAAACTGTATTTTGCCTTCAAGTTATCTGCTCCGCTCCTCGAAAATACATTCCTGTCTAGTAGTTTAGGTAAACATCCCCCCAGCTGCAGAGCAAAGGGCCCGGCCTTTCTGTCTCTGTGCAAGTAATTCATTGCTCCCGTTACCATGGTAGGCCCATGGCCCCCTCGCATTACACGTAGACACGTAGTCGCATATGCATGCACTAGCAGTCAGTATAGAATAGCCTCTGCCCGAGAGACCTTTCCTTCTAGATAATACAGTTCCTCAAACACAAGATACCAGATATGATTTGGGATTGGGTTGTTCTGACACGCCAGACTTCTGTCTCCACATGTAGTGCTAAATGTCAAGTCCCCTTCACCCTCCAGTTCCACGTCAATCACACGTCATGCTGCTGCGCGCGCATCTCTGCCATATAATTCTGCTGACACTGCAGGATTCTACTATGGATCCACCTACCTGTGACACTTCTCTATGACGTTTCTAGCACACACCTCCGTGTACGCCCTCGTGCACGCCTTCTGTTACGCACATGTGTTCTTATCTCGTTTCTCTCAGCTGTTACGCCTTCTGGATCCATCACCATTATATGCATTTTCTATATATATTGTACTCTGTTAATAAAGCATTGTCTATCCCTTCCTGATCCTTCGTGGTGATGGAACATGATTCCTGGTTCGAACCAATTCCGTTTTATGGAATAAAACCCTTATAAACTCAGATGCCACGGACTCTGCCTCTTATTTTGATTGAGCTATTTTTATTGAACTTTACCGCATAGAAATTCAGCAGGTAAATCTTTATTTACCACATAATTTGGCGCCCGAACAGGGACCCCTCCCCCACCTTACGCGCCGGCGGTGCGTTGCAGGCCTGGTCCCCTGTCACAGCCGTGACGGACGTTTACGCGTACCCGCAGGATTTCTTGTATTTCCCTCAGGCCAACAGAGGTGACTGAGACTGCGATCGACACCCAGACGAGGCGGTAAGGAGTGCGGAGGATCCCGACCAGAGCCCAGCCGAGAGTGCAAGGTCCGAGGTTTCTAGAGGCCCACTAGTTCCAAAGTTCCGACGTACTTACGTCACGAGTCGAGTCCAGTCCAGTCCAGGGTCCAGTCCAGTGTCGAGTTTCCGAGGCCTTCCGATTCCGTGCTTCCCGGTGAGTACCGTTGCTGGGGATGCATCAAGACGGGCGCATTAGTTTGTGTCCGGTCAAGACGGGTTTGGGTACGCAGACCCGGTCTGCACTGTTTTAGCAGTGTATCTGTACTGTTTAGCTGTATATCAAGTATCCAGTTATCTAGTTATTGTTCGTTCTGAAATGTTTTAAATGTGTTTTAATGTCGTGGTATGAGTGATTGTCTGATCTTCATTACTGTGTTTATTGTATTGGTTGTGTTCAAGTTCGAGTAAGTATCAAGTATCAAGTATCGAGTCTCGAAATGCCGCTGTTTACCAAGTTACGACAGATAGGAACTAGAAAAGGGATTCTAGAAGAAGCAGTGCCTGTCCCACCTAGGGACACTCCAGGGCACTTTATGTACCACAAGCATGGCTTAAGTGCCATATTATATCTAGACTTGTGGGTAGAGTACACTAAAGATTTAGCAGAGAATATGAAATGGCCCGTTACAGGGACATGGGATGCCGAGTGCATCATGAGAGTAGAGGAAGCGTTATGGAAAAAGAAAGCCCGATAGTCACAGAAAGATGCCATTGAACTATGGCGTAAAGAATCGCATAGATGCACAGAGAAAGCACTCAGAAAGGTAGAGAAAAGTAGAGAGGATTCCGAAAAAGCTAAAGAAAAGGAACTACTTGAAGAAGGAGAACGAGTCAGAATAGAACAACACGAAAGACAAAGCAACGCAATTATGACAGGATTGTATCCAGTCCTGGCCGAGGGCCCGCCCAAGGCGACCCCGGAAACGCCAAAGAACCTGCCCCCTCCCATGGTTCCGACTAAATTACGTCACAAGACCGCAGCAGATATTTTCCTTTCCTCCTATTTACACGACGTAGCACCTGCATATACCAATGTACCTGTTCATGTACCCGTCCCACCTGCACCTGTACCACCCACTGATCATCTGCCCCCAGGTCCGCAACAGCATACACCTCCTCCACCACTTCCTGCACCCCCTATTAACCCTATTAATCCGCTTAATCCCTTTAGGCCTGGCACAGGTCAGGTTCCAACCCAGTTACAGCAGGTACCGACCCTACAGCCAGGTTATCCTCAAGTCTCCGCCTCCGGAGGCGCATCAGGAGGTTTCCGTACCCCGCCACCAGTACAGCGATTAACTGTTAGAGAACTAGCAATGCAACGTACTCCGAAACCAACCACAATTGAAAAACTTAGAGAGTTTCTTACAGACTGTAGATATGATCCAGTACCAGGCGAAGACGGTTGCATGATATTAGCCTCGATACGTTTAAGACGTGCTGCAAATTTTTTAGTTCTATTCCCAGGAATGCCAGATTATCTAGACAGGATATATCGTTTTGTTCAGACTGGGGAGGGTCAGGAATGTATTCAAGAGGCCATGGCACATCAGAAAGTAGACACTCAAAGTATGATTTTAAAATTCCTCATAAACTGTTTCATAAGAGAACGAGACCGGCCTGGTGTAGATAAAGAAGAGATGGAGGTACTAACTACATGGGGTCAGAATATTGCAGACGGGAAACATGATAAACAGAAATGCATAGAGGCCATGTACAGAAAAATCCGTAAAGAAATAACAGTATTTCATGAAAAAGGAGAAAGCTGAAAGTGAAGGAGAAGCTGACAAGAACGACTCCTCACAGGATGATGAGGCAGATGATGCAGGAAGAATAGCATATGTAGGTAAGGGTAGATCCTTTAATAAAACGTTACGCCCAGAAAGCAAGAGACTTTTTCACTCTGCTATGTCAAACCCAAGAACGCCTGAACATCTATTTCAGGCTACCGATAAAATACTTCAAGAACAAATGGGGTACCATGTACTCAATTCTATGGATGAACAAGAATTAGCCAGGTCAGCAGTACAATGGGCTGACAATTCCGACCGATATAATGATGACGCAGTAGCGCAAACATTTTTTAATCTGTCCCCAGACGAACAGCGACTAGCTGGTATGTACATGATACAACATCTCCTCTTGTTGTATAAAAACCAACGTTCTGATCCAGGTCCCTTAACTGATGTACTAGTAGAATTACTCATGAATAAATGGAGAGGTCTAGGTACCGATTTAATTAAAATGATTCTAGAACATCGACACAGATATAGTGCTTTCCTGAATCCACAGTTTGTTTCAGCCCCATCCCCAGAAAGGAAAATGTTTTACATAGACAGACAGAATCCCTTACGAGAAGTACATCCAGTCAAGAATGCCGATGATACCCTTACACGTGTGTATGTATACACGCCTATAACTAAAATGGAATTATTGGAAATGAAGAAAATAGTGCCCAGTCATGATAAAGATCCAGCAGGTTTCCACCGTGAAATAAAAGACATGTTACTCATGGGAGACTATACCTATCCCGACAATATGAAAATTTTGAAAGTATTACTGCCTGCCGGTACTTACGAGAAACTCAAAGAAAAAGAATGGGAGGTGGGAGAGCAAAAGATTGATTGGGCTGCATTAGAAAACGAAGAAACGACTCGAACCCCAGGCCTAGGGCTTGGGGATAAAACTAAAGCATTACCAGGATTGTTAGTACATGTTTTGCCACGTTTATTAGCAACTAAAAAGGAGGACTGGGATGCCATCTCAGCCTGCAAACAGAAACCCGATGAAGACACTAGTGATTTTTATTCCCGATTTGAGAAATGTTTTATTATTAATAGTGGCCTGAAACCAAGTAGCGAGTCATACCCGCATCTTTTTGTATCCAAATTAGTCGAGAATTCCCTGCCCCAAGTTAAGAATTGTGTATTTAAAGTCGAGAGCACATGGCAAGCAAACACGCCTTCACAAATGTTACAAATGTTACAGTACCACCAGAACAGAATTAGGGAAGAACATGATCACGAACAAAGACGTATGAAAGACACGAAAATGAAAATGTTAGTAGCTCAGTCAGTTTCAGCTGACGGTCAGAAAAAGGGCATGACACAGTCCAATAATTCAGCAGCTCCTGTTAAAGGGACATGCAACTATTGTAAACAGCCAGGTCACTACGTAAACGATTGTGCAGTTTTGAAACACAATATATCCACAGGTAAAACTAAAGAGAGACCGCGTCAACCTAGACAGGACCAGGCCCAACAACACGTACCACAGAATGTACAGCCTATGCATGCTCCACAACAGACAGTACAGACCGTAGCGGTACCACAGCCACAACCAATTGCCGCAACACAACATACGACCCAGCAGATGTACCAGTATGCACAAACTGACTATCCCGATTATCAGCGATACACATGAAACAGCCTAGAGAGGGAGGTCGGCTTGCCTCTTATTGAGGTTCCTGTAGATCAAGAGGGTCCTTATGTACATAGTCAGGTATTAGGGAAAGATAGAAAGTTTTTGATTGATACAGGGGCAAGCAGGACGACAATCAGTCACGACGAAGTTCCAGGGGCACCCCTCTCAGGCTCACAGAATGTTTCCCTTGGATTTTCAGGAAAGCCTATTGTTAATGAAGTATCAAAACCAGTTCCCCTTGCAGTTGGTCCGTTGTCTCGCACTACAGATTTGTTACTAACGAAATCATGTCCAGAAAACTTATTTGGTATCAAGACATTGAAAGCTCTAGGAGCTGTGATATGTTGTTCTCCGGAAGGAGTGAGATTGTTTCTGCGTGACTTTAAGGGTCACTATGTGTTGAGAGATATTGATCCCAGATTACAGAATGTTCCTGCACATTTATGGGCACAAGGCCCCACTGATGTAGGTTGTATGCACATTACACCATATCGAGTTACACTCAAGCAAGGTGTTGTTTTACCACGAATTCGACAATACAAGTTACCACCAGATGCTGTAGTGGCTTTACTGAAAATCATTGACGAGCTCATTGCACAAGGAGTAGTTGTAGAAACCGACTCCAATGTTTGTAATTCCCCTATCATTCCGATTCTTAAACGCACTGATCCAAATGCACCTCCAGTTTATCGATTAGTTATCGATTTACGCGAATTGAATAAATGCATTGTGCCACAGTATCCTGTGGTCCCAGACATCTCCTCATTATTGACAGCTATTGATTCTGAAGCCACGTTCTTTACTGTAATTGATCTGAAGAACGCCTTCTTTAGTGTCCCCATTGATCCGGATAGCCAATATCTGTTCGGATTCTGTTTAAATGGCCGAAGCTTCAAATTTGCATGCGCACCTCAAGGATTCACAGAAAGCCCCAGCATCTATAGCCAAGCATTGAAAAAACAACTTGACAGTATCCACATGCCTGCTAATACTGCCCTACTTCAGTATGTCGATGATCTATTGATCACCGCCCGAAGTGAACCTGAATGTGAACAAGCATCACTGACAGTCTTGTATTTCCTGGCTGACAGGGGACACAAGGTGTCTCCTTCGAAGCTACAATTCTGTGTTCAGCAAGTGGTGTACCTTGGGCACTTGCTGTCCAAAGGGGGGAGACAGCTACCACCTGACCGCATCCAGTTAATTGTAAATATGTCACAACCCAAGACACAAAAGGAGGTACGGGCTTTTATAGGCCTTACTTCTTACTGTAGACAATGGATCCCTCAGTATGCATTCTTAGCCAAGCCACTCATACAGTTGACAACACAGGAGGCAGTGTCATCGACTGTCCTCCCTTGTACCCAGGAACATACACAAGCTTTTGACGACTTAAAGAAAGCCTTATGCCAAGCACCAGTTTTAGCTACACCATGCTACAGCAAGCCTTTTACACTTTTTGTCACAGAACGCGAAGGTACTGCATTATCAGTCCTCACTCAAGATCAAGCAGGTTCACACAAACCGTGTGCTTATTTTTCTAGTACATTAGATCCAGTAGCCCAGGCTCTGCCTGCGTGCTTGAAATCTGTAGCAGCAACAGCTCTAGCAATCAGACAAAGCGATGCCATAGTGTTAGGACATCAATTGACAGTACAAGTTCCACATTCTGTGGAAGTTCTTTTAAACCGTACACAGACTCAGCACTTGACTATAGCACGACTGACAGGTTATGAATTGACATTGTTTCAGCCACACATAGAAATCAGACGTTGCAATACATTGAATCCAGCTACACTTTTGCCATTAAGTGAGACAGACCCTTTGGCACATGATTGTGTTGAAGTCATTACCATTACGACGAAACCCAGACAAGACTTGACAGACACCGCATTACCAGATCCAGACCTGACACATTATGTGGATGGTTCATGTATGAGAACAAGTACAGGAGAGTTAGTGGCCGCATATGCAGTAACGACCCAAACTGAAGTCATAGAAACACATCATATTGACACCCTGTCAGCTCAAGCAGCAGAGCTCATTGCTCTGACTCAAGCCTGTATTCGAGCCAAGAACAAGAAAGTTAACATATACACAGATTCCCGTTATGCCTTCGGAGTTGTACACGACTTCGGAGTTCTCTGGCAAGAAAGAGGTTTTCTAACTTCTCATGGTGCCTAAATCCAGCACGGTCCCCTTATTCAAGCTCTGTTAGAAGCAATACATTTGCCTACAGCCATAGCCATCATGAAGTGTAAGGCACATACGAAAGTCACAGATACCATTTCCCAGGGTAACGACCTGGCAGACCGAACAGTCAAACATACAGCTCAGACTCAGACTCACACAACTGACCTGACAAAGACAATAGTCCCGACATCGACACATTGCATGACAGTTAGGGATCCCGCTCTAGATGTAATTGACATACAGACACATGCTACACCAGATGAAATCAAGAAATGGACTGAACTAGGAGGGATCCAGACAGAACAGGGATGGATGACGAAGGGAAAATCTACATGGTTTCTCCCCGACTCTATGGTTCAAGTTATCATTAACACAGTACATAGTCCAGCACATTTAGGAGAAAAAGCCATGTTAGACAGTATTCAAAACCTTTGGTTCAATAAACATTTACGAGCAGCAGCAAAACAGAAAGTGCGTACTTGCATGATCTGTTGTCAGTTCAACCCAGGTAAAGGCATTCCCGTAGAGCAAGGTGGATTTTATCCTCCCGATTACCCTTTTGAAGTCCTCCAGATGGATTATATCCAGATGGAACGTTGTCGAGGATTCAAGTATGTCCTCGTAGTTGTATGTGCACTTTCCTGTTGGACAGAAGCATATCCAGTCCCAGATTACACTGCTCCGACCACTGCCAAGCAGCTGGTACGTGAATTCTTCCCACGGTACGGCTTGCCCTGTGTAGTGTACTCAGATAATGGACAGCCATTCTCGTCCGAGTTAATGAAGCAGGTATCACTCCTGCTAGGCTACCAATGGAAATTCCATTGTGTCCGACATCCCGAGGCAGCAGGTCTCGTGGAACGTCACAATCAGACCCTGAAAATTCGTCTTGCTAAAATATGTAGAGAGAAGGGCGTAGACTGGATAGTAGCTTTACCCGTTGCACTCTTTTTCATGAGAATGGTAGCTCATTCAAGAACAGGGCTATCCCCGTACGAGGTGGTCTTTGGCAGGCCACCGAATATGTGGGGGACGCCTCTGCCGAGAAAAGTCACAGATATTGACTGTAATATGCTGACAGATTACCTTGCTTCCTTAATGTCTGCACTACAATCATGTCGTTCACAGGTTGCTGCAGCCTTTCCCGACAACACCGAGGTGAAGCCACACGAGATCGTTCCGGGGGAATATGTTTTCGTGAGGAACTTCGACAGGAGGAGTCCGCTGGAGCCCCGCTGGCAGGAGCCGAAGCTTGTGTTATTAACAACAAGGACAGCACTGAAGGTGGAGGGCCGTAAGGGCTGGCTTCACTCGAGTCACGTTAAGAAATGCCATGGACTGCCGCCAGACTTTGACTCCCAGCCCTGCCCTCCTCCAGACACTGACATTAAGCTCCCCCTGGTAGAGAAAACTCCTTCTCAGGAGTATAAATCAAAGTTGAGGTCTAGCAAGTCAGACAGTTTAATTGTTTAAGTCCTCCCCTAGGTGAATCGGTTAGACAAATTTTTGACATGTTCCCGTTAGACCCCAATAGAGAGAGAGATAGACAGAAACAGCTCAAGAAACGTGAATATTGTAAATCTCTCCGTAGTCACTGCATAGTGACATTATTGATTATGTTTTTTCTGAGTCTTATGATTATTGCTGCAAGTATACTGCTTCACATATACTATCCTATTTTCACACGTGCACATTCTTCTTCAAATGACACTGTTGAGCACACTTTCAGTGAATTACCCCCTCACGAGTTATCTTACAGACCTGCGCTGCGCAACAATACATTCATTAGTATGTTACACCATTCCCATCAGACCAGCAATGCTACGAATTGTTGGATATGTGGCCGACTCCCTCCCTATCAGAAGTACAAGGGAGTTCTGCCCCTCTTTCCGTACCCGTTCACACACAATGGTTCCTGTGGTGCATGGTTTAGATTAATAAATTTCTTAGATTCTGATTCCGTAGTTTACCAAGGCAATTGGGTATGGGGAAACCTGAACACAGTTTTGCATAAAGTATGTTTCCCTGACAAGGAGGGTCTTCCCCAAAGGACAGGGACCGATCTAGAAAACGAAGTATATGGATTAGGTAATTTTACACTTAACCTCATGATTCTGAATGTTGAGTCGGAAGCCGAACCAATCTTGCCCGCTATGTCAGTGTTACCGGTCAAAGGTGAATTATGTGTCAGAAAGAATGGTTCAGTACACCTAGGTCATAGTGAATGTACCACTGTTATCGAATTCAGTGATAAAGGCAAGTCTACATTCAAAGCTTCCCGTCATTCCTACTTCGTTTGTGGTCATACAGCTTATATACGCTTACCTCTAGATTGGGATGGTACTTGTTACATTGCATTCCTTCTGCCACCTGTTTTCCTAGCCCCACCTGATTATCATAGGGACTCCCATCTAGTACATGATAGACCCAAGAGAGATCTCCCGATTGTCGATTATACTGAAACAGCATGGGAGCAATACACAGACTTCAATAAAGGATTCTTTCCTTATTTAGGTGCTGTCTTTAATAGTAAACTGATACGTAGATTGACCAGAACCCTTGAAGCAGTAGTGAATGAAACTACTTCCGCCCTAGGTAACTTAACAGAGGAACAGTCTGCTATGAGGATTGTTGTCCTTCAGAATCGTCTTGTTCTTGACGTCATACTGGCCGATAGGGGCGGAGCTTGTAGAGTCATCGGATTGAGTTGCTGTGTTTTCATTCCAGAAAACGCGCCATCAGTATATAGAGCCATAACCCGTCTCCACAAGATTGCAAGTCAGATACACCAGAATCCAGGCACCTGGACTTGGTCCGGTTGGTTCTGGAGCGTGTTATCAGCCTGGGGATGGAAAGTCCTATCCTTCCTCGGAAAAGCCCTTCTCATAGTATTCAGTTGTTGCCTATGTCTACAATGTGGGCCAGCGATTTGCGGCTTGTGCGCCACATCATGTATTCCCCATTCAAGTTCACGTTCTAAATCCCGCCTGAAAAAGGAAGAGCAAATGATGTTATATGAACAAATAGATGGACTAATGAAGATTGATATATCATGAAGGGTCCCTGGGGACAAGGAGGGAATGAGGTAATATGAATTTTTATGGTCAATTGTGTCCCCTAACGTAGACCCCAACGGCTCCATGTACGTGCTTCAAGTACATGTAAGTTCCCTCCACAACCAGCTATGAAGACGCAAATACATTTGCGTCCAACGTTAACATGTCCTCTTTCAGATCCACCATGAATGGATCGATAATTCAGTTCCTGAGTATGCCTTGCCACCGTCTTTACACGGTGCACTTTTCACGTTTCCTGGCTCTGGCGAGCTAGGCCCTGATTTCTGCCATCGAGCCTTTTCTGCCTTCCGCCTCTGAAAGCTGCAGCTTGGACCTGCATCTGCATCCCTGACCTTTACCTTACTCCCTGCGTGGCGAGCGGTGCCCGGCTCGGTCTGCTTGCCTGCCAAAACTGTATTTTGCCTTCAAGTTATCTGCTCCGCTCCTCGAAAATACATTCCTGTCTAGTAGTTTAGGTAAACATCCCCCCAGCTGCAGAGCAAAGGTCCCGGCCTTTCTGTCTCTGTGCAAGTAATTCATTGCTCCCGTTACCATGGTAGGCCCATGGCCCCCTCGCATTACACGTAGACACGTAGTCGCATATGCATGCACTAGCAGTCAGTATAGAATAGCCTCTGCCCGAGAGACCTTTCCTTCTAGATAATACAGTTCCTCAAACACAAGATACCAGATATGATTTGGGATTGGGTTGTTCTGACACGCCAGACTTCTGTCTCCACATGTAGTGCTAAATGTCAAGTCCCCTTCACCCTCCAGTTCCACGTCAATCACACGTCATGCTGCTGCGCGCGCATCTCTGCCATATAATTCTGCTGACACTGCAGGATTCTACTATGGATCCACCTACCTGTGACACTTCTCTATGACGTTTCTAGCACACACCTCCGTGTACGCCCTCGTGCACGCCTTCTGTTACGCACATGTGTTCTTATCTCGTTTCTCTCAGCTGTTACGCCTTCTGGATCCATCACCATTATATGCATTTTCTATATATATTGTACTCTATTAATAAAGCATTGTCTATCCCTTCCTGAGCCTTCGTGGTGATGGAACATGATACCTGGTTCGAACCAATTCCATTTTATGGAATAAAACCTTTATAAACTCAGATGCCACGGACTCTGCCTCTTATTTTGATTGAGCTATTTTTATTGAACTTTACGGCATAGAAATTCAGCAGGTAAATCTTTATTTACCACACTGTTCCACTGCTATTCAGTGCCACAGTGCAAGTGCAACATAAATAATTCCAAATAGGAGTTATTTTCAACAGTGCTGATTTAGTACCCCCTCAACTGTATGTTATGTTTCTCTTTATTTCTTTTGCCTCTACTGCAGGAAACTAGAACAAATTAGAATCTGTATGTTAAGAAAAACACTATTGATTACTACACAAGTAGTGTAAGTAAATGAATGTTATGTGTGTTTCCTTTGTCCTGACAAATGCTCCGTAGACCCGGCTGGGCACAGAAGGAGCAGAAACATGTTGACGTTGCTGACGATCCAAGTATAACGAGATTAAGTAACACGATCCCAAGTTATATCCAATAATTTTAATTACAAAATCTCACCTTTTTATAGAAAAACTTTGTTGGTGGTTTTTTGTATTTTAATAAATCACCTTCACTCACTCCTACTTTTCACGGGGGTTCCTATTTCTCTGGACACTACTACATGAACCAGAGGTTACCTTAGGATGAGGTAGGCATTCAGCACTTTTAGACACCCAATGACTACACCATAATGTGTATGTGGGGCGGAGAACAGATATACACCGCACAAATAACATAGCGTTTATGAGGGTGATTCAATTTAACCTACGTTCACATAGTTACAAGTGTCCATTCCCATTTTTGATTGCTTGACATCTGGAAGATCTTTACGTCTTTATTTCTTTTATCTGAATTTTGTAGCATTTCCCATCGCTGCGACATTGCTTGTCGTGGAAGCGCAATGCAACATAAGGTACATTAACGCAGAGTGTTGCACCTAAGAACTGAATTGAACTAAGCTTAAATCTACCATCTTAAAGTAATCATAGTGTGTACTTTTGTCGTTTATGGGCTTGTGGTAACTCTATATAAAGTCTACTTATTTTTTATATAAAACCTGTGTGATGTCCATTTGTAGTGTTGTCACTGGGTTACTGTATGTGGTCACAACTGCTTAACTTACAATGCCTCTGAAGTAAAGCCCTTCTGCTCGTGTCAAGCTACCAAGGGGGTGAGCAGGGGTTATTTTAGGAGTGTAATCCCCTTACCCTGACTAGAGGAGAGGGTCCCTATTTGTCACAAGTACCTACCTGTGCTAACTAGAGACCCCCAAATCTAGCAAAGGCCCCTATAATGGTAAGACACTTTACAAAGGGGAAGAACTCTTCAAGTTCAGTATGATTTCTAGTCCATTCTAGATGTGTTAAATTAAAGTTGTTCCAATATTCCTTTTTAAAAGGTAACATATTCAATCTTGTGGCATCCAAAAAAGAGACTAAGATGTTGCAGATTAAAAAAACTTTGCAAGATTTATTCTTCATCAAAGCTCCATTAAAACAGACAGCATTAGCCCACCCAACAGTTTATATCTCTCTACAAAACTTCATCAGGGCTGTAAATCCATCACATTTTCTTTTTGCATTTGATGTCCTGAGAGTACCGGGTATGACCAGTCATGAGTCCCACACTCACTGTGCCGTTGGAATCAAGCTTAACCAGGTTGAAGAGCTCTAAATAGGGTAAATGTAAATGTAAATGTATTTGAGCTTATATAGCGCACAGCTACCCGCAGTGGGTTTCCCGGCGCTTGCTTAGGGAACCCGTCCTGATATTCCCCTGTGTGATAGCCCCAGCAGGGTATCCACAAGGTGAAAGTCAGGCATCCCGCCGCAAGGGGCCATTGTGGAGATTAAGCAAGCTATTGCCCAGAGTCGCAGAGTGTGAACCCGTGAGTCGAGAAGGCACCGGAGCGAGAATTATCAAGTCCGTGGAATTTTTAGCCCAAGACCCGCCGAGGCGGGGAATTGAACCCTGGTCCAGGACCGATCTCAGCTTCCGGGTCTGCCGCCTCTAACCCCTGAGCCACACTTCTCCACATAAAACTACTCATAGGTTACAAGTGGTCTGATTCAGGGAGGACCGGGACTAGCAGTTCGGGCTGGACTGATCCCATAAGGAGCAGAGTCAAGACTGCTTTGCTAATGGCTGGGTCCAAACTGAGGTGGCATTGTCGGCAAACAGAATGATGGATTGGGTACAGCCCCTAACGTATGCCAGTGTCTGAGATTAATTCAAGCATTCAAACCATCACCTTGTTATTTTTGCATTAGCCGCTCTAAGTGTGCTGGTTATGCCCAGTTGTGGGTCGTGGGCTCAGTGGGCTATTGGAATCAGGCTATATTTGGCTGAAGAGCCCCTACTAGGGAGAAATTCATCCTGGTTTGCTTATGTTTTGGTTCAGGGAGGTCCTGCCTAGGCAGTTCGGGTGGACTGTTCTCATGAGGAGCAGGGACAAGACTCATTTGCATATGGCTGAATCCAAACTGAGGTAACATGGCGGGCAAATAAATGATGGATTGGAATGTGGCCCGACTGTTTACTAGTGCAGGGATTAATTCACACATTCCATCCAATACTTTGTTGTTTTTGCATTTGCCACCCTAGTGCACTGGGTATGCCCGGACATGGGTCCCGGGCTCACTGTTCCACTGAAACAAGGCTATATCTGGCTGAAGAGCCTTAACTAGAGCAAAACCTGTCCTATGATGCTTGTGTTCAAGTTCAGGTATGACCTGGACTGGCAGTCCCGGAAGACTATTCCCTACAGGAGCACAGTAAAGCCGATTTGCATATGGCTGGGTCCAACCGAGATGGCATTGTGACAGGGGAAGCTAGTACCCTTTGAAAGTCGTGGGCCAGCAAAGTGCCCCACCGCTTCAGAAAAAAACTGAATAAGCCAACTTCTCCCCCTCAAAACCCAAAAACCCAAAGTAAAACAACTCCTCCCTCCAAAAGCTAAAATAAAAACAACTCCTCCCTTCAAAACCCCAAAATTAAACATAAGCTAATTACATTTAAATTATTGCACATAAAATATTTTTCAGAGGCATCTATTTCTCCTATTATTTATAGGTATCAACAATATTTCCTGCTCAGTCACCAAAGAACTTTGTATCATACTTGTATTTGTATATCATTGAAAAGTTTTCATACATAATAGAAATACATATCCATACATGGGAAGACCTTATTACATGCTCCTTTCAATTGATTTGATCATGTCATGTTTTGAATGATACTAACGTTCAAGTGAGTAATTATACATTTCTACAGTAACTCCAGGAATCCAATTCATTTTCATAAAATGTGTCTAATTATGGTCCACTTCCTCCAATATTAGCAATATCATTCAACTATAACCAAACTATGAGCATTTATGTTCTCCCAAAATATTATAGGCAATCTTCTGTCTCACATGTCTTCCATCAATATAATCACTTTCCATTATCATATCAACATGCCAAATTTCCAAAAAATTACACAATAAGTGCAAAAGATAGGCTTCAGTTAACTGAATATTGGGCGTGCATTCAATTTCATAGTGTAGGTATTGTCTAATGATATTGCTAATCACTAAAGGGGGCCACTTTTACTTTGGTGCATCGGCCTATTTTCTGTTCCAATCCAACACTGATCTCCAGCTATGTAATGTAAAGTGATGTGAGTACCCTGCAGAACATGATGATGGACACCCTGAGTCTCCCACAGTACTCTTTTAATTGGAATGGCCCACAAATTCACATTGATCTGCAGTTTTACAGATACAACTATGTGGCACTAAAACAATGTGTGGAACGAGTTTTAGCACAAACTTTAGTTTACACATTACACAATAAAGTGCCTTGATTTCTTTGATCCTATTTAAATCTTTGTTTCCTTCACACACAAGAATTACAAAAACCATTGCTTCATTCGTACTATCCTATGTGCTGATATTTATTTAAATATCAGTGCAATTCATTTAGAGGTATTTAAATGTTGTACTGTGTTAGAAACAAACTGACATCCTACACTTTTCAATTCACAGTCTTTATACCCAGTAAAATTGTCAAATAGATAACTTTACAGAATACTTTAACTTTCTAGTCAGAAAATGAAAAGTAAACACAAATGTCCATTATAAAAAATTAAGTAGCAATTTGTCATTAGACATAGCCTGATGTTTGGCCTCTGACTTTAAACACATAGCAAATGTGACAAGATAAAAACAAAATTTAAAGGCAACTTTATTGCTCATTATTTTTTCTTTTAGTGACTCACCACAAAGCATCACAGTGTAGAATAACTTAATTCGGTTGTTTTGCTTTAAACCATTAAAGTGCACATAAAAAAAACATTATTTTATATTCTAAAACATATTGCTCATTCACCTTCTGAACTCCAGCCTCCTTATTTAAGGAGAGCACACCCCACATCCCTACTTCCACCAGTGAGAGAAAGCCCGATATATGTTATACATAATGTCTGATACAGTATCATTTCCGCATCAATAAACCACATTGTATGTATGTAAATGTATAGGCATTTACATAGCGCACTACTTACCCGGAGGGTCCCAAGGCGCTTCGACCGCTGCGAAACCCTTCCTGGCTTCCCTGAGAGATTGTCCCTTAATGGGTATCTCCAGGGTGAGACCAGGCATCCCCGGCGGTCTGGTGGGGCCGTTAGTGAAGATGAGGCAAGCTAATGCCCAGAGTTGCCAAGTGTGATCGCTGATCAGAGTGGGCACCGAGGCGAGAGAATTATCGAGTCCGCTGACCCTGGTCCAGAAACCTGCCGCGCCGGGAATCGAACCCTGGTCCCGGGCCGTCCTCTGCTCTCGGGTCTGCCGCCTCTAACCAGTGAGCCACACTACTTCACATTAGAAGATGCTGTGGTGGTGGCTGGGGACGGCATGTGCTTTTTGGAAAGATAGATGTTTTATGCATTCATGTTAGTACCTCCCACTTTCCTGTCATTGATTTTGAAAGATGTAATCACCGGGTGCATTGTTGCTCTATCATAGATTTAAATCATCTTAGACAGTCCCGGAATTAAAGGAAACACCATCACGGTACTTTCATTTGCCAGGTGCCTAAGCCACAATGGTGTTTATCACGATACACCTGAATTCCTGATTAACCTTTTTGAGTTTCATGGCTCTGTAGAAAACAATCTATCAAATACAGAGCTACTGAGCCCAGTATTACAGTACTACCCCTGTTCAAAGGCCAATGTCCTTGTTTGATTTAACAATCTCGACTCACCTTTGAGTCCATGTCTGTGAGATTCAGACCTGAAACGAGTGTGAAAATGCTGCCCTCACAGGCCCCTAACCGTGCTATTGTGCCTTCCACACAAGTGTCCCAGTGCAGTTGGGCATAACAAGTTTCAATGTGATCCATGAAAGGGGGGGCTGAGAAAAAATGGGGGGCAAAAATGTTAATTCCAATAGGAATTTTAGACACAACTACAGCCCGTACCACTGGATTGAGTTACACCAAATTTGGCAGAACAGTAGCTTTTGGTACAGCTACCGACCTCTCTGTTATTTGGTGTAATTCTGTTCATTAGTTCTAGAGTTAATTTAAAAAATCCAAATTTGTTTGTGTAGGGACTCATGTCCTCTGAGTATCCGACAGTCACTGCGCGGATATCTGATTGGCTGCCAACACTACAAACAGGAAGTGTTGGCAGCCATGTTGGGACTCTGGCTCATACCCTGACCCAGTAGCCTTGGTGCTGGGGTCCAGGGCAGAAAAGCATTGTTAAAAACAATGTTGCTGTAAAATCATGCTGAGTCACGAATATGCAGCAAATAAAAAAAAAACAAGCACAGTCTCTTGAGCTTGTTTTCACTTATGCCCTTGGGTGGGCAAGATACTGGGAGCAGATTGGTATATTAAGAAAGAAGGAGGGGGCAATGGGATCCCCTAGCTAAGCACACTTTTTAGCCCCAGGTTCTACCACCCGCTCGGGCCTTCATATACATATGGGAGGGGGGCTGTGCAGACCCCACTCCATTAGGGAATTTGAGCCCCAGGGACTACCACCTCCCCAGGGCTTTAACATAAAGGTGGAGGGGGCCATGTACACCCTATTCCTGGGGCTTTAATATGCCTTGGGGACCACCTCCCCAGGGCTAAATAAATGATGATGCAGTGATGCTCAGACCCCCCCGGGCCCTTGAGACCACAACCTTCCAAGGCCAAATAAATACTTATTAATAACAGGGATTGGGGCCCCCCTCTGGGGCCAAATATGGTCCCAATGATGAAGACCACCACCTACCTGGGGCCAGCCTGTACAAATTTGTGGAGGGGGCCCGAGCCCCCCCCCCTCTCTTGGAGCCATTAATGGGTCTGGGGACTGCTGCCCCTTCGGACCAGATACTGCTATTTCCCAAGCCGCCCACCCTCCAGAGATAGCAATTTGCTCTCGCTTGGTGGGAGCTTTGACAGCTGCCGCCAAGCGAGAGCCAACACTAACTACACTCCCAGTAAGCAGGAGCTGTCAAACTGCTCCTATTTGCTGGGAGTGGAGTTTTTATCTGTTCTCCTTCCTGCTGCCAAGCAGGTAGGGAAAGAGATGAAAGGATTGCTCCCTCATGCAAAGAGCAGCATTTTTGGCTGCTCCCCATGGGTGGGAGCAACGCTGGTTCCCAATGCCCAGATGTGGGTCCACTGCTCACTGTGCCACTGTAGTCAAGCTAGCATGGCTGATTGTTTTTGCTTTTTGTCCTGCAGATCTCTGTGTGCTTTCTCTTTACACTCATAGTGGGGTGATATGGTCATACCCCTTAGTCGTGTGGATGCTTAAGGGCATGGCAGGGTCTCTGATGCAGTTCTTTGTCACCTCTGCTTTCTCCACCCTGGTTATTATGTCTGACTCCTGTGTCTGTCTCCTATATATAAGCTCTGTTTTACCTATACTCTGGCTTGTATCGCCTTAGTCACACAATACAGGAAATCATGATGCTAAGTAGTTAAAACTTCAATTTGATGGTAGGCACCTCACCAGGCAGGGAATGTTGGGGTCAGTCTCTAAGAACTACTAGAGAGCCCTGCAGAGGCTCCACCACAAGACATCAATATCAAAGAGCTCCCGGTGGAGGTGTGCTCCAACCTGAAGGCATTTGACAAAAAGTTAGTTATCCTCAGAAGCCGACAAGATCAAGTTAAACAGAGGCTCAACAAACATGAAAGCGGTTCGACCATCTGAAGCATTGTGTTTCAGATGCAGATGATGCACAGGAAGAATCAAGTCAGAAACTTCTGAAGATGGACAAATTACTGGAAGTTATGAAGGCTAAAGATGAGGATGTTGAGGCATTTTCCATGTGGAACAATCTCTGAAATACAGCCAATCCCAAATCCACAAACAACACTAAAATAGAAGTCCATGTCAAGAACATGTTACGTGATTTCTTCGGAGATGGCTTGTCAAGCATGTTTATTGTGAAATGCGCATATCGCTCGCTCTGCCCCAGAATGCTTCCTGATACCCCAGCCCCTCCTATTGTGGAGCACCTCCTGAACTGCCAGGATTGTGATGTGGTCCTGCGACTTGCAAGGGATGATGGTTCTATTCAATACCAAGGGTCCAACCTATATTTCGTACCTACTTCACATTGTTGGTACAAGCTGCCCACCACAAATTTCAGCCTGCTAAACTCATTCCTCAGAAGGCAGAAATCCCTTGTGCAATGATAATATATCCCACCAAATTAAAAGTCATTTTGGGGGGCAAATTACACTTCTTTCAAAATGCCAAAGCTGCATTAAAATGTGTCAAACAGGTTACAGAGGTTCCATGCTTCCCTCACGCCTTCTAAAACCCAGTGGACAGAAACGTATTAAGTTTCAATGACTGATGTTTTTCATTATGTTGTCATTATACTGTTTATTGGATATATCTAGTTGCGGGCACCAATCCTGCCGCCGTCAAGTTTTGGATCGATTCCTTAACAATATTGCTACAATGTAATTTTGCTGTATTCCACTTTTGCTTTGTAGGCATGCTGCCCTTAAAATTGATGGCTCAGCCACCAGGTATTATTACTACTCAAATTGCGATGTTGGGGGTGTGTCAGGAGGGAGGGCTGTAGAATGGGAATTCTCAACTGAGTTTCTGGGTTGAAGTGGGCAAGGGGAAGAAGGAGGTTGTTTATGCACTCTGTTTGTTACAGACGTGTGCTATGTCTGTGTTAGGGCCCAGTCACTGGACACCGATCCTCTTTCCTTTGCCCAAACCGTACATGTCACATTGAAGCGACTCATTAAGCTTCTAATCCTCAGTCTTTTGCTAGCATGACTACCACTTCAAGAATCAAAAGGAATATAAGTGGTCTTAACAACTGCAGGAAGGCGACTAGAACATGCCTACCTCACCAGACACAAGTAGATAGCTTTATTTTACACGAAACACACCTGGTCAGCACATCACATCTAGGAATTCACTGTCATTGGTGCTCTAAGTACACACTCCACATATTTGTAACTAGCCAATAGCAGTTTTTTTCAGAAAGGGGCTTCCATTGCAACTGTCACACTCCTTCATTGGCAGTGAAGGGTGATATGTAATCTTAGCTGGACAAATATATAGGCACCCAGTGGCTCTTGCTGACATTTATGGCCCCAATGCTGATGCCCCCTTGTTTTGTTCTGAAATTTGGAGATTCATCTCCAGTTTCAGCCCGTGGGTGCTAATATGGGGTGGGGATTTCAATGTTGCCCTTGATGTCATGCTCAACTTCTCCGGCACCTCCTGGGACCCGCACCTAATGCTACGCACAGACACAATTATTCCAGATAACTGGTCCAGAATTGCTTTTTGACTAACATCTAGAGATGTCCAGACGTTGAATAATGCCCCTGTTCTGTTGCAGATGTGACTTTTTGGGTGCCATCCGGCACGTTTACCTGGCACTTGCTCCTGATTCACTCGGTGTTCCGGGAAAAAATCAGAGAAGCCATTGTGAATGTTTTTGCTAATGTTGCAAGCTGTGGACTCGCTCTCTACTCTGGGAGGTCTTTACAGTGGTCTGCTGTGGGGTCTGTTTTCCCCAACAATCTGGGGTCTTAAGGGTTATACGTGGCCAATTAACCCAGCAGGAGACAGACTTGAGCTGGTGGGAGAGAAATATTTTCACACTAACGACCAAACTACACTGGCTCATACGAGGGAGGTACTGCTAAACTATAGGGAGTAGGCAGATAGGGAGGACCACGATTTGTGCTACGGCACACAAGCCAAATGGTATGGGGAGGGCAACCATCCGAGAGAGACACTCACAGTAATTCTCCTTACACCACGCACCTCACCTTTGTGTCTGAACTGCTGTACATGCAGTCCAACCCCACCAAATCCTCCTTATCAGATTAACTTAAAAAAATTACTTCTTTTTGCAACCGTTTATACAGGACCACACTGGTACTGAGATTAGATGAGCTCACTACCCATCCTGATTCCGTACAGCTACTCTGGCTTTATTAGGCTCACCGGGCATATTTCAATTTACCAATCACCATGGAAGAAATAGTGCAAACTATTGGTTCCTTGCTGGGAGACAAAGCTCCAGGCTTGGATGGCTAGACCTCAGTCTTTAACAAAGAATTTGCATTCCTGCCTGCTCCTTTATCTCCTGCCAATGTTTCAGGAATCCCTAGTGTAGGAAGGTGGATATCTGACTATGGTTACCCCCAAACGTTTTGCCTGGTGTTTAGCTGGTTTTTGACATAGTTGGCCTGGGATCCTGCTATTAAGGGCCCCAGGCTAATTGCTCTCTCCTTAAAATGGACTCCATGTACCTTAGTTGCATACACAATTGGAACTGGTTCACCTTAGAGGCCCCTGTAACAGTGTACCATAGGTACCCAGGGCATAGGTGTAACCAAGGCCTACCAGGGGCTGCAGCATGTATTGTGCCACCCCTGGCCTCCATATTTTGACTCAACTGGCTGATCACTCAGCTGGGGTAAGTTGGTGTAATCACCTCTTGCTTAGGTATAGTATCCCTATATCTAACCTTAACTGGACACATGTTAACCTATAAGCCATTCCTAAGGAAGGCCCCTTCAATCCTGGGGGCAGAGGGCGTGGTTTCATGTGAGATGGTGCTCTAGCATGAGCTGAGCCTGTCTGCAGCTGTAGGGAACAACTCCCTTAGCTGTTCCGGGATATTGCCATACCATATACTCTTAAGTGCATTATATTTCTCGCGGTTATAGGCTTACTTTGGTTTGGTTTTATCAAAACATGTCGAGTAAGGTGTCATACGATTTGGAATACTATCCTCTCGACAGTTCTGTCAACGGCGATAGCATTCCACCCTTCTAGAGGGACACAACATGTACATAAGCTTAACCCCGGTTAAAGTTAACCAGAGCCTCAGCATCACAAAATGGATGCTGCCACCACAGACACAAGTCTGACCTCCTGCTGCTGGGAGTCCTTCCAGCGAGGGAGGCTTGGACACAAGGTTTCCTGCCTTGGGAGGTGCGAGCACCACCCCAGACAGGATTTTGTGTAATGGGTAGGACAGGGCTGAATAGAATCAGACATGCCCGGGGCACACGAGGTGTCCTCGTGCATAAGCCAGTCCAAACCGGTCATGGGACTTTCCAGACCAATGCCTGGCGAGGAGCTGGACAAAGGAAAGGGGGTGTAACCGCCCCCTTTCCTGGTCCCACCCAGAGGATTTACCTAGCAGGTGATCCACCCCTCAGATTGGGAATAAGAGTGGGAGCAGTGCCATAGCACCTCAGATCATCCTGAAATCAACTTACAACTAAGAAGACGCCAGACTTCGACATTCCGCTGCACAGAAGACTGAAGAGCATCTCCCTTGTGGCCTAGGAGTGGCCACCCTGTGAACACATTTTACAAAAACAAGGGGAACTTAATCAGTACCTAGGGACCTTGGGCAGTCAATTATTATGAAAAACAGTGGTCCATAGGATTAGGTTTTCACAAAAACAGATGCAAATATAGACTCCAATCAGTACTATATTGACTCGTGTTTTCAGTACCCAGCCGGGCCTGAAATTTTATTTCAAATATAAACAAATTTAAAAGACCATCAGAGAGGTCTAATGCAAGAGTTGGTAGGGTACAAGCCTGTACCTATCCAAATGTACAATCAGAGAGAATTAAGGGGTAGGGAAAAAGCAAGAAAAAGAGTGTAAAGAATATCAGGCAAAAAGAACATGGGAGCCAACTGTCCCTTGCATCAATAGCATATTCGCAGAGCAAGTTCAGACAACCAATTCATGTAACAGTGTCAACACGATGGGAAAGTTACAGAATTTGGAAAAGTGTCAACGGCGTTTCGATCCCCGGCTCCTAGTGAACTGGGATCATCATCAGGACATAAACAATGTATTGCCTGTATGTGCTTTTTAAACAATAATGATAGGTGAGGTGCACACCTTTTCAGAGGATCTTCATGTTTCTCCTGTAATTCGCGGAGAGATGTTGGGGTGGAGGGCTGGTGCCTTGGAGTCCTATTCCGATAGGTTTGACGTTGTTGCCATAAGTACCTATCCAGTAACTGGTAATACCCCGCTAGGAGGGATACGAGAATCGCGGGCCAGTATATTCTATCCAGACCGCTTCCAAGTATGTGCTTTCAGTTTCACGGTCTTTAGCGTGGAGTCAGTGCTACCTCACTCGCAATCCGAGTGAAGAACGGGCGGTATGCTCGATGGCAGTCCGCCGGCTTCCCGAAGATGCGGACTGCAATCGCGATCAAGCTGCAAAGCGAAACGAGTTGTTTTCCTGCCTATTAAATTTACCGTGCACAGCAACTTTCTGGGTGTTGGCGACGTTTTTTCCAATGGAGAAATGTACTTTCGGAGATATATATATATATATATATATATATATATATATATATAAATTTACTAATATTTATTTTAAATTGTGGCATTTTTTATGTTTTACCCAAATTATGTATAAATCAATATTTATTTACAAAAGATATGTAGCCTGTTATTATTCTTTTTGCTGTCACTGACACAGCCAAATAACAGTCCCTGAAGGAGATACAGGGGCACCGAACTACAGCCCCAGCATCCACAGCAGGATGAGCTACCACGGTTGACGCAACCGTGAGCGCCAGGAGGTGGATTAAGTCAACTGCGGGCCACTGCGGCGCGAGAGCCCGTTATTCTTCTTTTTGCTGTCACTGCCACTGTCACAGCCAAATGACAGCCCCTGAAAGCAAGACAGGGGCACTGATGCACAGAACTACAGCCCCCAGCATCCAAAGTGGGACAAGCCGCTAACGCCAACGCAACCATGAGCGCAAGGTGGTGAATGAAATTAACTGCGGGCCCCTGTAGCGCGGGAGCCCATTATTCGTCTTGTTGCTGTCACTGCCACAGCCAAATAACAGTCCCTGAAGGGTTGACAAGGGCACAGAACTACAGCCCACAGCATCCAAAGTGGGATGAGCCACCGCCGCCAATGCAACCATGGGAGCCAGGAGGCGCATAAAGTCAACTGCGGGCCCCGTGGAACAGGATGCGTGTGGGCAGTGCCCCGGCAAAGCCTGGGCAAAGGAGGGACCCGTTCTGTACCCATCAGTGACAGGAGGAGGCAGGTTGGAACATCCCCCTAAATTCGGAAGTACAGGAACTTCACTCACGAGCTAGCAGTGAACTTTTGACAGTGGGCCTTGAAGAGCCAAAGGCACTTTCATTTTTTTACTTTTTATTGAGCAGGTCCTTAAAGATTTGGAACCCAGCAGGGGCAGAAACAATAACATCAGAGACATTGTTTTTTTAATCCTATGTTTGAATTTTACAAGAAGTGGGAAAAATAAAATAAAGGTAACGCATAGTATATACCAGTGAAAGATGATTTAACATGGGTAAAAGAAAGCACACAGCTACCAAAGGAATAGCATATTCCCCAGTTAAGTCACAAATGTTCCTACTGAAATATATCACAGGGGCTATGGGGGCCATAGAAAAGCAGATTTTAACAGTGGAGGAGTCCCTAGGTGAATTGGCCCAGCCCCAGACCTCAACAGTGCAGGTTCTGGTTCACAACCCTGGAGGTAAGGCAGAGGTGGAGAATCCTAGAAGGGAGAGTAAGGGGGACGGAGCAAACAAGGTAAATGGCTGTATCCAATTTACCCCTGACAGTGTGTCCCCCTCAAGATCAAACTAAGCATGGGTGAAATTTGCGAATTCGCGTTCCTGGAATTTGCGTATTTCCTCGCGAAATCGCAAAAAAATCACTGAATTTGCGAATTTTCCCGCGAAATCGCAGATTTTTTTGCGATTTGCCCTGGAGTACTTTCTACTGGCTAATCCAGTAAGTGCTCCCTCATAGTGCTTTTACTACACTGCAGCTGCGAAAAGGGCCAGAAGATGTGTCTCCAGTGACCATGTGTGCCTGTAACACAGGCACAGGCACACATGGTCACTGGAAACATGGTCACTGGAAACACATTTTCTGGCCCTTTACGCAGCAGCCGCTTGCATCTCTTTTGCACCGCAGTTGCGCCACTTTTGTGACGCAGCGGCAGCACAAAAGATGCGCCATGGTGCTGGGTATTAACAACGTGACGCATCTGAGAGATGCGTACGTTGTAAAGCCCTGCGCCATCAGGAGGCGTTTTGGCGCAGGGGAGGGCGTTCCTGCTTAGGAACGCCTCCTAAAAGTGGCTGAGTAAAATCCACAAGATTTCACTCAGTCACTTTTAGGCCAATGCTGCGTCAAAACCCTGCACCTGCTTGAAGGAGGCGCAAGGCTTGACGCAGCATTGGGGAGATAGGGCCTCCCAGAGCATTGCTGGAGCTGCGTCGTGCTTGCGACGCAGCTCCAGGAATGCGCTGCTTTTACGGCACAGATGCGTGACGCATCTGTGCTATTTTTGCCACATGGTGCGCCGCATTGTAAATGCAGCGCACCATGTAAAGGCGGCGCATATATTACCTACTGGCGGTCGCCAGTAGGTAGTTATAGTTAAAACCTAGTTTCCATAGGAAATCCGCAACATCCTATTTGGAATAACTTTAGCGCCGGTGGACGAAACTTCCCTAATTTCTCTAAGACAATGGCCTGCTCCGCTCCGCTCCTTCCCTGAAAGTTTGGGGGTGATTCGTGAAGCGGGGGCCGAGAAAAAAGGGGGGTCCCAAAACGTGTTTTCCCCATGCAATTTTCCTTAGGACCTTTCGCCAGGGCTGCAGCCCGAACGGCTGAACGGAATTAAACCAAATTTGGCAAAAAGGTAAAGTTCTGTTCGCAGATCACGCTTTTTGTTGAATGGTGTAAATCCGTTCAGTAGTTCTTGAGAAAATCATAAGTAAAATCATAAGTATATCTATAGAAGCTTACCGTAGTCTGTACTGTACTCTGTACAGTACACTTACAGTACCGGTACCTTCCAGAGCACGAGCTGCATGCTAATTGGATGTCAACTGTCTGTCAACACTCCAAACCAGGAAGTGTTGGCAACCATCTTGTAGAGCGGAGGCACAAGAAAGCTGAAAACAAATACCCAAAAAACCCTGACCCCCTAGGGCTGCTCAGGGGGTCCCACAACCCAAAACCTGGTGTGCTTTTTTTTAAATTAGCCCCCGGGGGGACCAAATCCCGGGGGAATATATTATGAAAAGTGTGGGAGGGCCCCAATCCCCTCCACACTGCCCCGGGGACCGCCACCCTGAGCAAAGTTATTATGCTATCGGGGGCGCACGGCCCCCCGCAGCCCCGGGGACCGCCACCCCTGGGGCAAAGACAATAATGATGGGGGCCTCTAAGGCCCCCTGAGCCCCAGGGACCACCACCCCCAGGGCTTTGTTTGTAAGTATGCGGGGGGGCTCATGGCCCGGGGGGACCAAATCCCGGGGGTATATATTATGAAAAGTGTGGGGGGGGGCCCAATCCCCCCCACACTGCCCCAGGGACCGCCAACCCCCGGGGCAAAGTTATTATGCTATCGGGGGCACATGGCCCCTGGAGCCCGGGGACCGCCACCCCCGGGGCAAAGACAATAAAGATGGGGGCCTCTAAGGCCCCCTAAGCCCCGGGGACCTCCACCCCCGGGGCTTTGTTTGTAAGTATGCGGGGGGCTCACGGCCCCCACACAGCCCCAGGAACTGCCACCCCTGGGGCTTTGTTTTCAATAATAAAACCTGCGTGGGGCGGCTTAAGCCCCCCCACATGCCCCAGGGACCGCTACCTCCCTGGGGCACTAATATGCAAATAGGGGGATCCGTGACAGACCCCCCAGCCCTGGGGACTACCACCTCGCGGGGCTTCATACATGTTGGGAGGGGGCCGCACGGCCCCCCTCTGGAATCAAGAGGGGCCACGCCCCCTCCCTGCACCTCTCTGCAAACGCGCCCCCTGGCACATTTGCAGAGGGGGAAGTAATTCCACTCGCATACTGGGGGTCCCTGGGGGCCAACTAGCCCACCAGGAGCCTCCAGTATGGGCCAGGGGGCTCCCTTGCAGACACGTGTAAAGAGGCTTGTTTGTAAGTATGCGGGGGGCTCACGGCCCCCACACAGCCCCATGGACTGCCAGCCCCGGGGCTTTGTTTTCAATAATAAAAACCTGTGTGGGGGGGCTCAAGGCCCCCCACATGCCCCAGGGACCGCTACCTCCCCGGGGAACTAATACGCAAATAGGGGGATACGTTATGGACCCCCCAGCCCTGGCGACCACCACCCCGTGGGGCTTCATACATGTTGAGAGGGGGGCCGCACGGCCCCCCTCCGGGATCAAGAGGGGCCACGCCCCCTCCCTGCACCTCTCTGCAAACACGCCACCTGGCGCGTTTGCAGAGGGGGAAGTAATTCCACTCGCATACTGGGGGTCGCTGGGGGCCAACTAGCCCACCAGGAGCCTCCAGTATGGGCCAGGGGGCTCCCTTGCAGAGACGTGTAAAGAGGCCACGCTCCATTTAACACCTCTCTGCAATGGAGCCCCCTGGCGCATACTGGAGGTTGCTGGTGAGCTAGTTGTCCCCCAGGGACCCCCAATATGCGAGGGGAATTTGTTCCCCCTCTGAAAAAGGACCAGGGTGCTCCATTGCAGAGAGATGTAAAAAGGGGCATGGCCTCTTCACACCTCTCTGCAACGCCGCCCCCTGGCGCCAACAGGAGGTTCCTGTTGGGCTAGTTGGCCCCCAGGGACCCCCAGTATGCAAGGGCAATTAGTTCCCCCTCTGCAAACACGCCAGGGGGCTGTGTTGCAGAGAGGTGTAAAAAGGGGTGTGGCCTTCATACACCTCTCTGCAACGCAGCCCCCTGGCGCACTCTGGATGTTCCTGGTGGGCTAGTTGGCCCTTAGCGACCTCCAGTATGCAAGGAGAATTAGTTCTCCCTCCGCAAACGCACCAGGGGGCTGCGTTGCAGAGAGGTGTAATGAGGCCACACCCCTTTTTACACCTCTCTGCAACACAGCCCCCTGGCGCATACTAGGGGTTCCTGGTGTGCTAGTTGGCCCCCAGGGACCCCCAGTAAGCAAGGGGACTTAATCCCCCAACTTAGAAAGCATTACGGGGGGCATGTTTGCACAGTGGTGAAGGTAGGGGCGTGGCTTGAGGTGACTTGTGTGCAAACATGCCCTGTGGCAGAGGGGGAAGTAATTCCACTCGCATACTGGGGGTCCCTGGGGGCTAACTGGCCCACCAGGAGCCTCCAGTATGGGCCAAGGGGCTCCCTTGTAGAGACATGTAAAGAGGCCACGCTCCTTTTTACGCCTCTCTGCAATGGAGTCCCCTGGCGCGTACTGGAGGTTGCTGGTGTGCTGTTGTCCCCCAGGGACCCTCAATATGCAAGGGGAATTTGTTCCCCCTCTAAAAAAGGGCCAGAGGGCTCCGTTGCAGAGAGGTGTAAAAAGGGGCATGGCCTCTTTACACCCCTCTGCAACGCAGCCCCCTGGCGCAAACAGGAGGTTCCTGGTGGGCTAGTTGGCACCTAGGGACCCCCAGTATGCAAGGGGAATTAGTTCCCCCTCTGCAAACACGCCAGGGGGCTGTGTTGCAGAGAGGTGTAAAAAGGGGTGTGGCCTCATTACACCTCTCTGCAACACAGCCCCCTGGCGCATTCTGGAGGTTCCTGGTGGGCTAGTTGTCCCCAGGGACCACCAGTATGTGAAGGGAATTACTTTCCCCTCTGCAAACACGCCAGGGGGCTGTGTTGCAGAGAGGTGTAAAAGGGGTGTGGCCTCATTATACCTCTCTGCAACGCACCCCTCTGGCGCATTCTGGAGGTTCCTGGTGGGCTAGTTGGCCCCCAGGGACCTCCAGTATGCAAGGGGAATTAGTTCTCCCTCTGCAAACGCGCCAGGGGGCTGCGTTGCAGAGAGGTGTAATGAGGCCACGCCCCTTTTTACACCTCTCTGCAACGCAGCCCCCTGGCGCATACTGGAGGTTCCTGGTGTGCTAGTTGGCACCCAGTGACCCCCGGTATGCAAGGGGACTTAATCCCCCAACTTAGAAAGCATTACGGGGCATGTTTGCACGGTGGTGAAGGTAGGGGTGTGGCTTGAGGTGACATGTATGAAAACACGCCCTGTGGCGCGTTTTACGATGGGGAATATATTCCTCTTCAATCCAGAGGTCTCCTAGGGGCCAACTAGTCCAACGGGTACCTTTAGTAAGTGCCACGAAGCTGCGTTGCAGAGTGTTGTAAAAAGGGGGTGTGCCCTCTCAACACCTCTCTACAACTCAGCTCCCTGGAGCAAACTGGAGGTACCTGATGGGCTAGTTGGCTCACAGGTGACCTCAGGATTGAAGAGGAATATATTCCCCAACCTAAAACATGCAACAGGGCGTGATTGCACAAATGTGTCCTCAGGCCCCACCCCCTTCCTTCACTATTGAACGAAATATTCCTATAAAATCAGCCGAAGTACGAATACCGATTTACTCACCTGTTATCAAAAGAAACGTCAGTGCTGCTTCTTTGAGTCCATGACCGACCCTGAAAAGTAAATGTAACCATACTTACAGTAACCTGAATTTCCTTCCATAGGCAAACATTGACTGGTTTCACATGGAAATTATTCTAAGTGTGGAGTTTTGGAACTTTAAAAAATTCCTCTAAAATCAGCTGAACTACGAATTCCGACTTACTCACCTGTTATCAAGAGAGACCCCAGTGCTGCATCTTTCAGCCCACTACTGATCCTGAAAAAAGATTCTAATCGTAGTTACAGTAACTTAAATTTCCTTCCATAGGCTAACATTGACTGGTTTCACATGGAAATTGTTCTAAGTGTGGAATTTTGGAGCTTAAAAAAATTCCTGTAAAATCAGCCGAACTACGAATTCCGATTTACTCACCTGTTATCACGAGAGACGTCAGTGCTGCATCTTTGAGCCAGGACGGACCCTGAAAAGTAAATGTAACCATACTTACAGTAACTTGAATTTCCTTCCATAGGCTAACATTGACATGTTTTACTTGTAAATTCTTCTAAGTGTGGAGTTTTGGAACTTTAAAAAATTCCTCTAAATTCAGCCGAACTACGAATTCCGATTTACTCACCTGTTATCAAGAGAGTTCTCAGTGCTGCATCTTTCAGCCCACTGCTGATCCTGAAAAGTAATTCTAATCGTAATTACAGTAACTTGAATTTCCTTCCATAGGCTAACATTGACATGTTTTACGTGGAAATTCTTTTAAGTGTGGCGTTTTGGAACTTAAAAAAATTCCACTAAAATCAGTCAAACTACGAATTGCGATTTACTCACCTGTTATCAGGAGAGACCTCAGTGATGCATCTTTCAGCCCACTACTGATCCTGAAAAAAGATTCTAATCGTAGTTACTGTAACTTTAATTTCCTTCCATAGACTAATATTGACTGGTTTCACATGGAAATTTTTCTAAGTCTGGAATTTTGGAACTTAAAAAAATTCTTGTAAAATAAGCCTAACTACGAATTCCGATTTACTCACCTGTTATCACAAGAGACGTCCTTGCTGCATCTTTGAGCCCAGGACGGACCCTGAAAAGTAAATGTAACCATACTTACAGTAACTTAAATTTCCTTCCATAGGCTAACATTGACTGGTTTCACATGGAAATTTTTCTAAGTGTGGAATTTTGGAGCTTAAAAAAATTCCTGTAAAATCAGCCGAACTACGAATTCCCATTTACTCACCTGTTATCACGAGAGACGTCAGTGCTGCATCTTTGAGCCAGGACGGACCCTGAAAAGTAAATGTAACCATACTTACAGTAACTTGAATTTCCTTCCATAGGCTAACATTGACATGTTTTACTTGTAAATTCTTCTAAGTGTTGAGTTTTGGAACTTTAAAAAATTCCTCTAAATTCAGCCGAACTACGAATTCCGATTTACTCACCTGTTATCAAGAGAGACCTCAGTGCTGCATCTTTCAGCCCACTGCTGATCCTGAAAAGTAATTCTAATCGTAATTACAGTAACTTGAATTTCCTTCCATAGGCTAACATTGACATGTTTTACGTGGAAATTCTTTTAAGTGTGGCGTTTTGGAACTTAAAAAAATTCCACTAAAATCAGTCAAACTACGAATTGCGATTTACTCACCTGTTATCAGGAGAGACCTCAGTGATGCATCTTTCAGCCCACTACTGATCCTGAAAAAAGATTCTAATCATAGTTACTGTAACTTTAATTTCCTTCCATAGACTAATATTGACTGGTTTCACATGGAAATTTTTCTAAGTCTGGAATTTTGGAACATAAAAAAATTCTTGTAAAATAAGCCTAACTACGAATTCCAATTTACTCACCAGTTATCACAAGAGACGTCCTTGCTGCATCTTTGAGCCCAGGACGGACCCTGAAAAGTAAATGTAACCATACTTACAGTAACTTTAATTTCCTTCCATAGGCAAACATTGACTGGTTTCACATGGAAATTTTTCTATGTGTTGTATTTTGGAACTTAAAAAAATTCCTGTAAAATCAGCCGAACTACAAATTCCGATTTACTCACCTGTTATCCCGAGTAAGCATGGGCGTAAAATCCGTTCCGCTCGCGGAATTTGCGGATTTTCGGTAAATTCGCAATCCGCAAACTCTCGTGAATTTGCCGAAAATCCGCAAATTCGCATGCAGCAGATTTTTTTGCTTGGTGATACAATATTGCGGAGCGCGGCGTTCACTTACCGTCATTCAGCATTTGCAAAGTTGTTTTTCTCGATATTTTGCGTGTGCTGCGCCATTTTGGATCTTGCTGCGGGATCCCGCTGGAGTTTGGCGACCGAGATTATGTCATCGCGGCTTGCCACCTTGCACAGCACGCATCGCGAGAGTTCGCATTTGCGAACACGTAGATGCGGCGGGCATCAACAATCTCGCACTCGCGAAATTGCAAAATTTGCAATTCTGCACAAGAAATCCACCAGCAAGCAGCATAAACCTTCTGAAACTGATGATTTTTCTCAAAATAACTCCTCAGGTTGACATTTGCCTTCACTTTTTTTTGCAAGGAGTCCATTTGGGGGGGGGGGGTGGGAGGAAGGAAGTGCCCCACAGTCTCCAACTTCCTGTTCCTATCCAGCAGGCTCCTCCCAGTGCTTTCTTCATGTGCTGGTCACTTTCATTCGGATCTTGACCTGGAAGGTTTACTTTTTGTGGATGCTGCTGGATATTTGGATTTGAGGCCTTTTTGACTTTCTTTGGATCACTTTTGGATTAGAAATTTCACATGTTAGTTTGTTTGGGGCATTACAGTTGCTGCAACTACAATTTTGAAATTTTCAATTTTTGGGCTGTTGTTGGGGCCTTTTGCCCAGGGGTAGTGAGTGGTGCATGGACTGAGTCTTTCTGTGGGGTCTCTTTAATGTAAACATCATGGAGGGCATGGATGGCATGGGATTGTGCTGATTTTTGTGCGTTTTTCGATTTATTTGGCTGCTGTTTGGGCCTTTTGCCCAGGAGTAGTGAGTGGTGCTTGGACTGAGTCTTTCTGTTGGGTCTCTTTAATGTAAACATCATGGAGGGCATGGATGGCATGGGATTGTGCTCATTTATGTGTGTTTTTTGATTTTTTTGGCTGCTGTTGGGGCCTTTTGCCCAGGGGTAGTGAGTGGTGCATGGACTGAGTCTTTCTGTGGGGTCTCTTTAATGTAAACATCATGGAGGGCATGGATGGCATGGGATTGTGCTGATTTTTGTGCGTTTTTCGATTTATTTGGCTGCTGTTTGGGCCTTTTGCCCAGGAGTAGTGAGTGGTGCTTGGACTGAGTCTTTCTGTTGGGTCTCTTTAATGTAAACATCATGGAGGGCATGGATGGCATGGGATTGTGCTCATTTATGTGTGTTTTTTGATTTTTTTGGCTGCTGTTGGGGCCTTTTGCCCAGGGGTAGTGAGTGGTGCATGGACTGAGTCTTTCTGTGGGGTCTCTTTAATGTAAACATCATTGAGGGCATGGATGGTATGGGATTGTGCTGATTTTTGTGTGTTTTTCGATTTTTTTGGCTGCTTTTGGGGACTGGCCATGTGGGTGGGTGCCATTTTGAGTGTTGGTACAGGCAGGCCCTGGCCATGTGCTGGGGCGCAAGGGGCCATTTTGAAGGCAGGCAGTGTTCTCAGGCCTGCACCCATTTTGCCTAGCTTTCATCCTTTATGCCCAGGGGTACTCAGTGGTGCATGGGCCTAGACTTTCTGTGGGGTGTCTTGAATTTAAACATCATTGAGGGCATGGATGGCATCGGACCGTGGTGATTTTTATGTGTTTTTTGACTTTTTGGGGGTCTTGTTGGGACTGGCCATGTGGGCGGGGGCCATTTTGAGTGCTGGTAAAGGCAGGCCCTGGCCATGTGCTGGGGGGCAAGGGGCCATTTTGAAGGCAGACAGTGTCTCAGGCCTGCACCCATTTTGCCTAGCTTTCATCCTTTATGCCCAGGGGTAGTGAGTGGTGCATGGGCCTAATCTTTCTGTAGGGTGTCTTGAATTTAAACATCATTGAGGGCATGGATGTCATGGGATTGTGCTGATTTTTGTGTGTTTTTCGATTTTTTTGGCTGCTGTTGGGGCCTTTTGCCCAGGGGTAGTGAGTGGTGCATGGGCCTAGTCTTTCTGTGGGGTGTATTGAAATTAAACATCATTGAGGGCATGGATGGCATCGGATTGTGGTGATTTTTATGTGTTTTTCGACTTTTTGGGGGTGTTGTTGGGACTGGCCATGTGGGTGGGGGCCATTTTGAGTGCTGGTACAGGCAGGCCCTGGCCATGTGTTGGGGCAAGGGGCCATTTTGAAGGCATGCAGTGTTCTCAGGCCTGCACCCATTTTTCCCTTATGCCCAGGGGTACTCAGTGGTGCATGGGCCTAGACTTTCTGTGGGGTGTCTTGAATTTAAACATCATTGAGGGCATGGATGGCATCGGACCGTGGTGATTTTTATGTGTTTTTTACTTTTTGGGGATGTTGTTGGGACTGGCCATGTGGGCGGGGGCCATTTTGAGTGCTGGTAAAGGCACGCCCTGGCCATGTGCTGGGGGGCAAGGGGCCATTTTGAAGGCAGACAGTGTCTCAGGCCTGCACCCATTTTGCCTAGCTTTCATCCTTTATGCCCAGGGGTAGTGAGTGGTGCATGGGCCTAATCTTTCTGTGGGGTGTCTTGAATTTAAACATCATTGAGGGCATGGATGTCATGGGATTGTGCTGATTTTTGTGTGTTTTTTGATTTTTTTGGCTGCTGTTGGGGCCTTTTGCCCAGGGGTAGTGAGTGGTGCATGGGCCTAGTCTTTCTGTGTGGTGTCTTGAATTTAAACATCATGGAGGTCATGGATGGCATGGGATTGTGCTGATATTTGTGTGCTGATTTTTGTGTGTTTTTCGATTTTTTGGGGTGTTGATGGGGAATGCCCATGTGGGTGGGGGCCATTTTGAGTGCTGGTACAGGCAGGGCCTGGCCATGTGCTGGGGGGCAAGGGGCCATTTTGAAGGCATGCAGTGTTCTCAGGCCTGCACCCATTTTGCCTAGCTTTTATCTCTTATGCCTAGGGGTACTCAGTGGTGCATAGGCCTAGACTTTCTGTGGGGTGTCTTGAATCTAAACATCATTGAGGGCATGGATGGCATGGGATTGTGGTTATTTTTATGTGTTTTTCGACTTCTTGGGGTGTATAACTGATGTTCCTCTGTCTTCCATTTCTTTTAGGTGCACAAGAGAACCACCAATGCCAGGAACAAGTCCTGCAGTGGTGTGTGTGCAGCATAACGTCGCGCGACGTCACGTGTGGCCACAGACAAGACTACTCTGCAACTCGTGCAACGGCGGCCTGCCCTAAATGGAAGGTTCCTAGCCGGTTCTATTTTGTCAGAGTTGTGGTTCCAGCACTACATGCAGATGTGCTGGAGGTGATTGGGGCAGCTTTGCACTGGCAGGCAGAGCATTCTTTCCTTTTGGTGACGCCGAAGTTTTAAAGTACAAACATTGGCTAGCTGTGTCAGCCATGAGGTTTGAAAGAGAACGGCAGGAAATTGAAGGAAAAGGCAGTACATCAGCATTGGCAAGCCATCCGGAGTCAAAAGAATCCACTGGCAGAAGTGACCTCTCAGCCGTTAAAGACACCAGCAACAGGATCATCTGCACCAGACACAACAGTTACATTGTGTGAAGAAGAGGATTGGCTAACTCAGCTTGGGTTTGCTTCTCAAAAGGTCCCAGCAAAAAGTAAGTAAAGTGGAGGAACCGTGGAGAACCTTGAGTCGATGGTGCAGGACTATCTGAATGACTCAACAGAGGTCTATGTTCATGATGACCCATCGGCGTATTGGCATGGGGAAAAAGAATTGTGGCCATAGATCTCCAACCTGGCTATAATTTACTTGTCTTGCCCACTCGCAAGCGTGTCTTCTGACCGTGTTTTCAGTGCTGCTGGTGGCATTGTAACTTGCAAAAGAACCCGCCTCTCGCCCAAAAATGTGGAGAGGTTAACAATTATCAAGATGAATCAGCACCTCATACCACCAGATTACAAAGTACAAAAATACACACCGGATGAAGACAAGGAGGAAACCAACTTAGATGAGGGAATTTCTTTTCTGTTAGGTGACCTACTCCCAATTTTGAAAAAAGTGATGGACAGAGTTTCTGAATGATGCAGAATACTCCTACCCAGTCAAGAGATCAGGGCTTGATCCATCACCGTTTTTTAGCTCACTGCACCATCCCAGCTTCAGAACCTGGCTATATGCAAATTAGTCTGTTCCTGTCCCAGTGCATGATGGGAACAGGGCAAACCAAACTACCAAGCCAATTCTTATACTGGGAAGGAGACAAGCTACCGGGGACCGGTTTCTGGCATTTCAGCCGTCGTCGGCCCGGCTTGCTTGAATCCTGATGGTGCAATGAGCAAGGGACTCACGTCTGAGTATACCCTCCCACACTTAGTGTGGATAAAATGAATTTTGAAAAAGGTGATGGACAGAGTTTCTGAATGATGCAGAATACTCCTACCCAGTCAAGAGATCAGGGATTGATCCATCACCGTTTTTTAGCTCACTGCACCATCCCAGCTTCAGAACCTGGCTATATGCAAATTAGTCTGTTCCTGTCCCAGTGCATGATGGGAACAGGGCAAACCAAACTACCAAGCCAATTCTTATACTGGGAAGGAGACAAGCTACCGGGGACCGGTTTCTGGCATTTCAGCCGTCGTCGGCCCGGCTTGCTTGAATCCTGATGGTGCAATGAGGAAGGGACTCACGTCTGAGTATACCCTCCCACACTTAGTGTGGATAAAATCAATTTTGAAAAAGGTGATGGACAGAGTTTCTGAATGATGCAGAATACTCCTACCCAGTCAAGAGATCAGGGCTTGATCCATCACCGTTTTTTAGCTCACTGCACCATCCCAGCTTCAGAACCTGGCTATATGCAAATTAGTCTGTTCCTGTCCCAGTGCATGATGGGAACAGGGCAAACCAAACTACCAAGCCAATTCTTATACTGGGAAGGAGACAAGGTACCGGGGACCGGTTTCTGGCATTTCAGCCGTCGTCGGCCCAGCTTGCTTGAATCCTGATGGTGCAATGAGCAAGGGACTCACGTCTGAGTATACCCTCCCACACTTAGTGTGGATAAAATCAATTTTGAAAAAGGTGATGGACAGAGTTTCTGAATGATGCAGAATACTCCTACCCAGTCAAGAGATCAGGGCTTGATCCATCACCGTTTTTTAGCTCACTGCACCATCCCAGCTTCAGAACCTGGCTATATGCAAATTAGCCTGTTCCTGTCCCAGTGCATGATGGGAACAGGGCAAACCAAACTACCAAGCCAATTCTTATACTGGGAAGGAGACAAGCTACCGGGGACCGGTTTCTGGCATTTCAGCCGTCGTCGGCCTGGCTTGCTTGAATCCTGATGGTGCAATGAGCAAGGGACTCACGTCTGAGTATACCCTCCCACACTTAGTGTGGATAAAATCAATTTTGAAAAAGGTGATGGACAGAGTTTCTGAATGATGCAGAATACTCCTACCCAGTCAAGAGATCAGGGCTTGATCCATCACCGTTTTTTAGCTCACTGCACCATCCCAGCTTCAGAACCTGGCTATATGCAAATTAGTCTGTTCCTGTCCCAGTGCATGATGGGAACAGGGCAAACCAAACTACCAAGCCAATTCTTATACTGAGAAGGAGACAAGCTACCGGGGACCGGTTTCTGGCATTTCAGCCGTCGTCGGCCCGGCTTGCTTGAATCCTGATGGTGCAATGAGCAAGGGACTCACGTCTGAGTATACCCTCCCACACTTAGTGTGGATAAAATCAATTTTGAAAAAGGTGATGGACAGAGTTTCTGAATGATGCAGAATACTCCTACCCAGTCAAGAGATCAGGGCTTGATCCATCACCGTTTTTTAGCTCACTGCACCATCCCAGCTTCAGAACCTGGCTATATGCAAATTAGTCTGTTCCTATCCCAGTGCATGATGGGAACAGGGCAAACCAAACTACCAAGCCAATTCTTATACTGGGAAGGAGACAAGCTACCGGGACCGGTTTCTGGCATTTCAGCCGTCGTCGGCCCGGCTTGCTTGAATCCTGATGGTGCAATGAGCAAGGGACTCACGTCTGAGTATACCCTCCCACACTTAGTGTGGATAAAATCAATTTTGAAAAAGGTGATGGACAGAGTTTCTGATCAGGGCTTGATCAATCACCGTTTTTTAGCTCACTGCACCATCCCAGCTTCAGAACCTGGCTATATGCAAATTAGTCTGTTCCTGTCCCAGTGCATGATGGGAACAGGGAAAACCAAACTACCAAGCCAATTCTTATACTGGGAAGAAGACAAGCTACCGGGGACCGGTTTCTGGCATTTCAGCCGTCGTCGGCCCGGCTTGCTTGAATCCTGATGGTGCAATGAGCAAGGGACTCACGTCTGAGTATACCCTCCCACACTTAGTGTGGATAAAATCAATTTTGAAAAAGGTGATGGACAGAATTTCTGAATGATGCAGAATACTCCTACCCAGTCAAGAGATCAGGGCTTGATCCATCACCGTTTTTTAGCTCACTGCACCATCCCAGCTTCAGAACCTGGCTATGTGCAAATTAGTCTGTTCCTGTCCCAGTGCATGATGGGAACAGGGCAAACCAAACTACCAAGCCAATTCTTATACTGGGAAGGAGACAAGCTACCGGGGACCGGTTTCTGGCATTTCAGCCGTCGTCGGCCCGGCTTGCTTGAATCCTGATGGTGCAATGAGCAAGGGACTCACGTCTGAGTATACCCTCCCACACTTAGTGTGGATAAAATGAATTTTGAAAAAGGTGATGGACAGAGTTTCTGAATGATGCAGAATACTCCTACCCAGTCAAGAGATCAGGGCTTGATCCATCACCGTTTTTTAGCTCACTGCACCATCCCAGCTTCAGAACCTGGCTATATGCAAATTAGTCTGTTCCTGTCCCAGTGCATGATGGGAACAGGGCAAACCAAACTACCAAGCCAATTCTTATACTGGGAAGGAGACAAGCTACCGGGGACCGGTTTCTGGCATTTCAGCCGTCGTCGGCCCGGCTTGCTTGAATCCTGATGGTGCAATGAGCAAGGGACTCACGTCTGAGTATACCCTCCCACACTTAGTGTGGATAAAATCAATTTTGAAAAAGGTGATGGACAGAGTTTCTGAATGATGCAGAATACTCCTACCCAGTCAAGAGATCAGGGCTTGATCCATCACCGTTTTTTAGCTCACTGCACCATCCCAGCTTCAGAACCTGGCTATATGCAAATTAGTCTGTTCCTGTCCCAGTGCATGATAGGAACAGGGCAAACCAAACTACCAAGCCAATTCTTATACTGGGAAGGAGACAAGCTACCGGGGACCGGTTTCTGGCATTTCAGCCGTCGTCGGCCCGGCATGCTTGAATCCTGATGGTGCAATGAGCAAGGGACAAACGTCTGAGTATACCCTCCCACACTTAGTGTGGATAAAATCAATTTTGAAAAAGGTGATGGACAGAGTTTCTGAATGATGCAGAATACTCCTACCCAGTCAAGAGATCAGGGCTTGATCCATCACCGTTTTTTAGCTCACTGCCCCATCCCAGCTTCAGAACCTGGCTATATGCAAATTAGTCTGTTCCTGTCCCAGTGCATGATGGGAACAGGGCAAACCAAACTACCAAGCCAATTCTTATACTGGGAAGGAGACAAGCTACCGGGGACCGGTTTCTGGCATTTCAGCCGTTGTGACCTACTCCCACCTGAATTATGAGGATGAGGACGAACTCTTCTTCCCTGACACCGAGCCCTGAAAATGAGCCAATGAATCAATAACTTTCTTTTTCGTACTTATTCACTTTTATTTCTGGGTGTATGTCTTTCTTTGTTTTGCAAAGTCAATATAAACAAAATCTTTAATCACCTAATTACAAAAACAGGCTCATCAGTAGAACTGTCTTCACTTATTTGCTTATTGATTTGAAGGTGCCGCAGTCTGCATTCCTCAGGTTCACAAGTTCCCAAGAACTTGCTCCTCTATACTCCTCCTCCAGACTCCTATTTCCCTCAAAGCAGAGGGCTGGATTACGCACAATGAAGAAAGACTCTGCACTTGTGGGGGTGTTCTACTTCTTTGTGGGTGAGTTGACGGCTCTGGGGCCATTGCTGGGAAGTTCTAATACCGTATAAAAGTGGTTTGGCGAAAAACAGACTTGAAAAAGTTTTTGCCTTTTTGCTCACTATCATGTTTTCGGGGGCCTGTTTGGGGGGCTTCCTGGTGTTTGTGGGTGGGTTTTGGGGTCTGGGAGCAGTGCTGGCACAGTCTAATGTTGATTGCATTTGTTTTCTAGGACATCCATGGTGGAAAAGTGGAGTCATGACCTAGCTGCACAGCGCGTTTGGACAGAAGGCCGAAAAATATTGTAAGAATGAGATTTTCCATTTTTGCTTTTTACCTGTTTGGGGGTGTTGTGCTTTTTTGCGGGTTGGTTGGCGGGTCTTGGGGCATTGCTGGGAAGGTCTAATACCGGATAAATGTGGTTTGGACAAAATCAGACTTGAAAAAGTTTTTGCCTTTTTGCTCACTATCATGTTTTCGGGGGCCTGTTTGTGGGGCTTCCTGGTGTTTGTGGGTGGATTTCGGGGTCTGGGAGCACTGCTGGGTATGGATACTTTTGATTGCAAGAGGTTTGAAGAAAATATATGGTAGCAAAGGGGAGTTAGGGCCTAGCTGCAGAGCACGCATGGAGTGATTCTGGAAATTTGCCTGAAAATTTCCAAGTGCCCATTTTTGAAGTTTTGCTTTTTGGCTGTTTGGGGGTCTTCTACTAGTTTCCGCCTGGGTTGACAGCTCTGGAGCCATTGCTGGGCAGGTCTAATACCGGATAAAAGTGGTTTGGCGAAAATCAGTCTTGAAAAAGTTTTTGCCTTTTTGCCCACTGTCATGTTTTCGGGGACCTGTTTGGGGGGCTTCCTGGTTCTTGTGGGTGGGTTTCGGGGTCTGGGAGCACTGCTGGGTATGGATACGTTTGATTGCAAGTGGTTTGAAGAAAATCCATGGTGGCAAAGGGGAGTTAGGACATAGCTGCGGAGCGCACGCGGAGTGATTTTGGAAATTGGCCTGAAAATGACTAAGTCCCCATTTTTGTAGTTTTGCTTTTTGGCTGTTTGGGGGTCTTCTACTTGTTTTCGCCTGGGTTGACGGCTCTGGGGTCATTGCAGGAAAGGTTTAATACCGGATAAAAGTGGTTTGGACAAAATCCAAACCACATTTCTTTCAAGAATTGTATATGTAACTATTTTATTGTATCATATAGTTTGACTTATATTTTTGAGTCTCTATATGATTTTTATCTATGTCTAATTAAAAATATATATATATTTTTTAATAAACACTTTAGCTTTCGACAATTCTTTTTTTCTCCATTGGTCCTAGCCTTTATGGTCACTTATTTTGTGGATGGCCTAGGATTTTGTACTCACATTGGTTTCTACCCTGCCCTAGGAATCTGTGTTTTATTGATACCCAGGGGGTCCTTGTTTTCTCTCAATTAAAAGTCACGTGATGACAACATCGGGAAAGGCTGTGACAGTATTACGTTACGAGAAGAGATACCGGTATCTTAGTGTTAGATAGAATATAATAGATAAACAAGTTTCTCGCTTAGACTAGCGAGGCAGTTTAAGAATATAAAAAAAATGAATACATTGAATACATGGAAATACAAATATGCAAACTCAATAAAATAAATCAAAACTTAATTAGACAAGAGTAGATAACTCGTTGATCAAAGTTCTTAGGGTCATCAATAGAGGAGCGAGAAGCCTCTCATGTAGCCGAATGTTGTGTCCTGAATTAAAGGAAGCATGAATATTCAATTCTATCATTGATCCCTGCTGGTTGGAGGGAATTCAATTTTTTGATCCAATAGAATTCTGCTTGTAAGCGTTGTTTCGTGGGATCAATGCAACCAGCAGGGATCAATGATAGGGATCAATGATAGAATTGAATATTCATGCTCCCTTTAATTCAGGACACAACATTCGGCTACATGAGAGGCTTCTCGCTCCTCTATTGATGACCCTAAGAACTTTGATCAACGAGTTATCTACTCTTGTCTAATTAAGTTTTGATTTATTTTATTGAGTTTGCATATTTGTATTTCCATGATGATATACACTTAAGAGATGCATACACTCCTTTACAGTTTATCCAACAACATGGAACATTACCTATATGTCCACAATACACCCAACCCACATCTATTACAATTGAGTTCGTTATGAGAGAACGTCTGTTCAATATTATTATTCATTATGTCACGATGGTCTGTGTATTTAAACTTGTCCGAATTTAAGACCTTTTGAGAGCCTATCACTACACTACGTGTCACACAAGTGTTTATTTACTAACAGACGTCTCAACACATGACCCAGTTTGAGCCTATCAGAACTGGCGTAACATCCCCATGACGGCGTTCCCACCGCGCGCTTAAGCATTCAATGTATTCATTTTTTTTATATTCTTAAACTGCCTCACTAGTCTAAGCGAGAAACTTGTTTATTTATTATATTCTATCTAACACTAAGATACCGGTATCTCTTCTCGTAACGTAATACCGTCACAGCCTTTCCCGATGTTGTCATCACGTGACTTTTAGACATGCCTATAACTAGCTTCCCCATTTGGTCTGTTGTTCATCTGACCGGTTCCGCGTTCAGGACCCAGAGAGCTCGACACGTTACTTTCGCGGTAAGTCTTGCTAGAACGGTTTCCGTTTATCCCGCTTGCTTGCTCTAGTCGTAACCTTTTACGCACTCGCCTAACACTCTCATGTCATCTCCCCAAACCACATGCATAGTGTATTGCACACGCTACACCGATCAATGCGTAATGTTCATTGCATATACAAACAGGACAATATAACAAACTGTTGCAACTCATTTTATTTGTGTCTTGATAATGTTGTTAATCAGTAACCTTTGGTGAATGCATTTACTTATGACTCGTTTTGAATAATCTCATGGCTCGTTCTCTGAAAGTTAAGGTCTTGTATGTTTTCATTTCAGGCCCCTGACGAAGGGTTATATCTACTAACCCGAAATGCATTGGGCAAGCATGAAGTAATGTTAAGAAATACTTATATTGGATATTATATTGCAACTACGATTTAATTAAGGAATCACCTGTTGGAATGGACTAAATTCTAAATCAAGAACTTCAGCAAGTTTTGATTGTATTCTTTTGAATAAGCACAATAATCTTGGAAGAAACCAATGTGTTTCACGTTAAAATAGCGCGCCTTACAGTGATCTCCAAATCACACTTTGGATCAATTAAATAAGGCACTATTTGGCATAGTGCGACAAGGAAACGCGCCCAAATCACCTTCAGTTGGAACAACCTTATCGAGTGCACGGAGATACAATAACCAGATCTAAACAACAATAAATTCCACACACTTGCTGGAGAGGATAAGGTCAAAGCAACCAGAAGTTCATGTGCCATCGTGGATTGATAAGAACATCCTCCTCCTACAAGACGTTAACAACAATGAAATGATTAATGCTTACCTTACGTTTGCACTGCTTAGGCTAGGACACCTTTCTGTACCATACTATCTATTGTCCTGTTTCTAATGCTACGCTCAGGCCACTCAATATTTAATTTCCTATTTTTTTCATATGTTGATACTGCCAGTGTGTACCACTACTGCTACCAGCACAACAATGATATTGCATCCGTCGAGGATTCAAGTAAACAACCAACCTTATTCCCCAACCGTGATTCGCAAATCACAGGTAAGATAAGCATATTGGGGAGGTAGTAGAATAATGGGCTAGGACTAAGTTTGGAGGATAGCAGAGACTAATAGTACTACTAGCAAAGTACAGTAGTAGGGCTACTGAATTGAATAACTCGGTTACTTGCATTTTGGTACATTTCAGGAAAGATGTTTCATTCATGCTGGTAAGTTTGAAAAACCAAACGTCCAGTAACCACCGCCAACCCCCACACAAAATAATATGAGCGCGTATACTGTGTTTTTGAATGAAAAATATAATTATTAAGAAATATAAATTATGGATGTTGTTGTCGTCACAAAAATAGAATTACCCCAACTCACCCCCCTCCCTAACCAAACCAATGTCCAAAAATCAAAAAGTACCCTTTCCCAAAAACCCAATTCCCACCCCCCCAACAGGCTTTAAAAAAGGGACAGTCACTTCCTCCGGTGGCATTTGGACAGCTGGTGCTGCAGGTCCCGCAGCTCTTTGTGGTGGTCCCGGAGGTGGCGCTGATGTTTTTTGGCCAACCGCTCCAGGTAGTCCACTCGCGTTTGGAGGCGGCACTGGCATACCATCCATGCTTGGGGGGGGGCAGCTTTGTTTTTGCTGCTGTGCGGCGGCGGGAGGCTGTCGGGCCACAGCTCCGTTTGGCTGGAGGCTTGTGGCTGGTGGACCCGGGGGCAGTGGAGGAGGATGTGGAGGTTGTTGTAGTTTCCTCCTCATGCTCCAGAGCCCACAACCGCCGATACTCGACACAAATAGCCTCCAGCTTACGGGCCCCTGGCCCGGATAGCCATCTCCTTACGGGTGAGCTTTTTGGGAGTAGTATCTATGAAAAAAGAAAGTCAAAATAATTCAACAGAAAGTTGACACTCAGTAACGCCAGCATCAGTAACACCAGCAAGTAGCAAACACAGTATAACATTTTGAAGATAACGGACCAGGTTTTCTTTGATTGTCGATCCACAACTGGTGCCTCCCGTATGTGACATGATTTATAATTTCTAACCACTATTTTGAGGGTGCCCCAGATAGGAGGAAGAACCTAAACCTCCAATTAGGACCAAGATCCAAACATAATTGATACAGCAGGTATCTGTGCACACGTCACCTTTTACAGAGAAAATGCTGTTGGTAATCAAACAACACAACCAGTAGACAAACAATGTGGAAGTAGTCTTGATAGAAGTTTTTCTTCAATTCAGATTTTATCTACCACGCCCGGCCAACACGTGTTTCGTCAGGGCTAGTAGCCCACGACTTCATCAGGGCTCCCGCGGGCAGCGGTTCCAAAGCTATTGCCACAATGGCTAGGTGCTCTCAGCCGCTTCCAATTCCGACATCTGAATTGAAGAAAAACTTCTATCAAGACTACTTCCACATTGTGTTGTTTGATTACCTACAGCATTTACTCTGTAAAGGCGACGTGTGCAAGGATACCTGTTGTAACAGTATAACATTTTGGCATGAATCTTTCCGCCGTCTTTGTAAGCCTGTGACATTACTGGGAGTTTCAGGAATTCCACTAGCAGCACTATGGGTAGACTCACTACTACATACATAGTCAGAGAGTACTAAAAAAAGGCCTTTTTTAACTTTTTTTCTCTTGGGTTGCAAAAGAAATCACTGGTACGTGAACTTGTGATCGCCGCCATTATGGCAGCTCACTGTGCTTTTACCGAAGACATACAGACACAGGCCATGATGATGCAGACTCGCAGTACTTTAAGCAGTACATGCAAGTGGGGATCTGAATGTCTTACTTTTCTATAGGGGTGGCACTGCCACTGGCCATACTTCTTCCATTCAGCGTCTGCTCTACTACATCATACACCTCTGCTATCGACAAGGAGGATAAAGAAGATAACATCCAGGCTTCGAAAGTACGTCTATGATTCTTCTTGATGTCTCAAATGTACCAAAATGTATTTTTGTCAAAAACCAACTAACACCCTTTTCATTATATTTTGGAAAGCGCTGTCTTCTTATGTTGAATTGCATTCAACAAAACCATTCTTTACAGTCATAAATATTAAGCCTCGCTCGTCCATCGTTTCACCCTTCTTTGACTTTTCGTTCTTCACATCCCTAAACTTCATCTGATATGACTTGGCTTCACAAATCACAATAAAAATTTGCCAGCTGAGTTGAAGTGAAATAGAGGGGGCCATTGGTTACCAGAGAAGTACCGCAGCTAATGCTATTAAAAGTCAAGGTTGACTATCTTCTCCGTGATAGCCCAAAAAATAGTTCTAAATTAGTAAATGTTCTTGACAGTACAGTGTACTTATACTGGTGTACTGTGTACTACTGTACAGTACATCATGCACACCTTTGCGAGGCTTCTCAAAAAAATTTCAATAAGTAAGGAGTATAATAACTTACCACCGTCCGCCGCCGCTGAGTCTTCTCCCCCAGCTCCTCCTGTTGGCGCCACCGCATCCTGAGTGGACCCCTCCGCACTGCTGGCCCTGGCACTGGTTGTCATCTGTAAATGTAAATGTGCTGGACTTGTAAAGCGCACAGCTGCCCGTAAGCGTCCCGGTGCTTGCTTAGGGAACCCGTCCTGGTATTCCCCTGTGAGAAACCACGGCAGGGTGTCCACAAGGTGAAAGCCAGGCATCCCGCCTCGAGGGGCCGTAGTGGAGATTAAGCAAGCTATTGCCCAGAGTCACAGAGTGTGACCCCGTGAGTTGAGTAGGCACCAGAGCGAGAATTGTCGAGTCTGTGGAATTTTGAGCCCGAGACCCGCCGAGGCGGGGAATCGAACCCTGGTCCACGGTTGATCTCAGCTTCCGGGTCTGCCGCCTCTAACCACTGAGCCACGCTTCTCCCGCGTCAGATGTTGTGACGTCTAGGAAAAACATGTCATATTTTCAGATGCCATACACAACCCCCTATTTTGTCTCGTAACGGAAGAACATTTTACATAACACATTTTTTTTATTACTGGGATTGAAAAAAGTAACGGTTTTGGGGAGGGTGTTAACCTTTTATATGCTTATTCCATTAAATGCTACACTTGTTCTTATGACAACTGACGAATGCTTGCTTAACAGGCACCATTTTTCTCATTACAGAAAGAAGATTCCATTGACCTTCTGCCAGACAATTCTCCAACTACTAGTAAGTCATCACCAGCAGTACTTTAAGTACTTTAAAGAAGGTGGGGGCTCCCGCACAGTTATTCTAATAATTTCATGTGTCTGTCAACTATTATTAATTTTGAGCCATAGTAATTTCATTCATGGGAATGTTGTTGCAACTTTAACATAATCTTCATCCATCATAATACTACGCTAATAAAAATAAAGAAATTGTGTTTTCATTTCTTAATTGAAAATAAAACTTTGAAACTAACAAACACTGTGTGGTTTTTGTTTATGAGTGAGTGAGCGGAAAGGTTTGAACTACTGCACTTGGCAGTCATGTTTCAGTGACTCAGATAGGCCGGGACTCAGAGGTAGTCTTCTTCTGTTCTTCTGGGTCGTAAAAATCATTAGTCAGACATTCTAGATAGTCGGTCAGGGGATTGGGGGTTCAAATTCTGTTCGGACTGAGGAATGTCGAAAGACGAACTGCACCTATCATCTTGTCCATACTTCTTTGTGTGCAGAATAGTCCCTGAAACACTAGCGGTATGGGATGTGCTCCTCTCAAATCAAAAAGGACACTGCTACCTTTAACTTGGTGTAAACAATTACATTTTGTTGTTGCAAATTGTCAAAGCACTTACATTAAGAAGACTGGAATAGACAGCAAGGGCAACCCAGAGGACTACACTCAGTGCCTAGAGCTATTGCTGTATCAGAGTTTTGTTTCACAGCGTTTGCCGAATGGGCAAGCTTAGCTACCTACACAGACCGACTCATAATTGGAAATAGTAGTAGCACAGAGAGTGATGGTAGAGTCAGGATAAGAATGTAGAAAGTAGTCTTCATTAGAAGAAGATCCAAGACTATTTTGTAAAACATAGAATTATTAGGAACCAGTTTATAATAAATAGGAGCTGTAAAAGTTAGGGAAGTATAAGAATTAAGATCACAATAAGACAACTTACTGGGGCCAGCAGAAGAGCCTGGAAGGGACTGCTCCTGTCACACTTCTGCCACCGGAGTCTCTGTTGCAGCCGTCGCTTTGCCCCTCGGAGTTGCTGATGATCATGAAATAAAGAAACACAACATGGATGATCGTTTTTTGGGAAATATTTGAATTCTTTGTACTCAATCTAAAATTATGTCGGGGAAACAAATTAACATCAATTGCATCTGATCTGGTCAACTAAGAGGATAGTAGTACAGTATTGCAGGATTCGCAGACCGTCTAATAGGAAAGTTTTGTAATTCACTAACTACATCAACAACAAAAAGGTTCTACTACGACTGCCATCACTCAGCAGCACGAGACGTCGCGTGACAGACACAGTCCGTCATCATGATTGCAGACCACTAACAAATGTCCTATAACAAGTAATAAATAGTATACTCAACGTATCAATCCACCACTATCTCTTCAAAGTGGCAGCAGCATGAGTACAAAGAAGGACTAGACTTGAGTCTACTGTCTCTAGCATTACGTAGTAATGCTCTCAAATGACTAAAAAGTGCAAACAAGTAAGCATAGTAGCAACGCCAATAGCCAGGCGAGCACCTGCAATGACAGAAGCTATTTAAACATTAATTTACCTGCAATGTAATCTAATCAGCAGCATGCGTACTCTTCAGGAAAAAATAGATTAGAAATATAACAGAGCAGAAGGAAAAAAGTAGTTATTAAATAGCTGCTTACCAAGCCCAGGGATCTCCACACCACGCAGGTCGAGCATGTCATGCTCCCGGTCCAAGATGTCAGTCCACCGATGCGTCACTTGGTGGTAGGTGCGCCAGACCTCAGACTCCTTATACATGCGCCGGCACACCTTCTCCCACAGCTGGCGACGCTCCCGGAGGCCGTAACCGGACGCAATCCACCCACCTGCTGCCACGGTCTTAGGGAGGTGGACCTGGACAAAAACCAGCAAGGCGGCCACCTCCACCGCAGAAAAGTTCTCCCTGGGCTGCACTTCCTCCCCCCTCCAACGCCCGCAAGGGAGCCGGGTACATGGGGCTGGGCCCTTTTCCTTGCCCTTGTCGCCTCCCTTAGCCATGGTCCTGGGCACAAGAAGAAGGAAAGAAGAATAGATGTGAAAAAAATAAGAGAGAGAGCATAAGAAATAAAGTAGGTAATAAAGTAACAAAAAGTTTTAAAAAAACACAAAATATAGATGTAGGAAATTGAAGAGAGAGATAATAAGCAAAAAAAACAAAAAAAGTTCAGAAAAACATAGGATTGCAAAGATGTAAGGTTGATAGAAAGCTAGCATGCCCAAAACCATAGCAGTGAATGAAAAACAAGATGGCCGCACCCATAGAGGACCGCCTGGGTAAGTTTGCGCGATATTTCCCCTGCGAGCACGCAAAAACGCTCACAAATACGTAGCGCCCAGAAATGGAAACACGTCACGCAAACAAGATGGCCGCGCCCGTACATGACTTCATGGGCAACCTAGGGGTCGGTGCGCTGCAAGCGGCCCGCGAATAAGTTAAAAAAACGCCCGAACACGCAAAAAAAAAGAAAAACCGCCCGAACATGCAAAAAAAAGAGAAATCAGCAAATTCGCAAGAATTTGCGGATTGCAAGTTCAATTTCGCGTCCCGCAAATCTCGCCAAATGGAAGAAAAACACATTTTGGAAAACTGAAAGCACTTAGCAGGTGCAAAAGTTCAAACTAATTTGTAACCATTTCCTGTAGTGCTTCCTGAGGGGCCCCACCAGAGGTCAGTTGCCTACTTTCAACTATTCTCTGACCCTGCTCTGCCCCTCAAAGCAGGGTCAGAGAATAGTTAGAATTATGGCACAATGCTCCTGTAAAAAAATAACTGCAAGAGGAAGGTCTTACTGCTAAGGAAGCAGGTACCAGACTTGAAGCACAAATTCAGTGACACATTAACCAGACCCACATTAATTAATCTCAGTTGAGGCTGGGAAGGTGTGCTTTGCTTTCCCCCCATAATCTACAGTGGTGAACCAGAGGGTGCTGTGATAAACCAGAGGGGTACAGTGAGGATCCAGAGGGTGGCAGTGGCAAACCAGAGGGTGGCAGTGATGAACCAGAGGATGGCAGTGATGAACCAGAGGGTGGTAGCCTTGAGCCAGAGGGGGACAGTGATGATCCAGAGGGTGGCAGTGGCAAACCAGAGGGTGGCAGTGATGAACCAGAGGGTGGCAGGGATGAACCAGAGGATGGCAACGATCAACCAGAGGGTGGCATTGATGAACCAGAGGGTGCTGTGATAAACCAGAGGGGGACAGTGATGATCCAGAGAGTAGCAGTGATGAACCAGAGGGTGGCAGCCTTGAACCAGAGGGTGACAGGGATGAACCAGAGAATGGCAGAGGTAAAGCAGAGGGTGGCAGTGATGAACCAGAGGGTGGCAGGGATGAACCAGAGGATGGCAGTGATGAACCAGAGGGTGGCAGCCTTCAACCAGAGGGGAACAGTGATGATCCAGAGGGTGGCAGTGGCAAACCAGAGGGTGGCAGTGATGAACCAAAGGGTGGCAGGGATGAACCAGAGGATGGCAGCGATCAACCAGAAGGTGGCACTGATGAACCAGAGGGTGGCAGTGATCAACCAGAGGGTGGCAGTGGCAAATGAGAGGGTGGCAATGATGACCCAGAGGGTGGCAGGGATGAACCAGAGGATGGCAGTGATCAACCAGAGGGTGGCAGTGATGAACCAGGGGGTGCTGTGATAAACCAGAGGGGGACAGTGATGATCCAGAGGGTGGCAGTGGCATACCAGAGGGTGGCAGTGATGAACCAGAGGGTGGCAGGGATGAACCAGAGGATGGCAGTGATCAACCAGAGGGTGGCAGTGATGAACCAGAGGGTGCTGTGATAAACCAGAGGGTGACAGTGATGATCCAGAGGGTGGCAGAGATGAACCAGAGGATGGCAGTGATCAACCAGAGGGTGGCAGTGATGAACCAGAGGGTGCTGTGTTAAACCAGAAGGGGACAGTGATGATCCATTGGGTGGCATTGGTGAACCAGAGAGTGGCAGTGATGAACCGGAAGGTGGCCGCGATGAACCACAGGGTCGCAAACAATCTGGACACATACAAACAACATGGTCGTGACCATTGCGACCACACAAGTAAGTGCGCGTTCCCGAACTTGTACAAAACCATCGCGAACTGGCAAAAACAGCAAATTCGCACGAATTCGTGAATTTTGTGAATTGCGAGTTCGCAAATCCGCAAATTCGCGTATCGCGAATTCGTAAAATTCGCCCATGCTTACGTCAGTGCTGCATCTTTGAGCCCAGGACGGACCCTAAAAAGTAAATGTAACCATACTTACAGTAACTTGAATTTCCTTCCATAGGCTAACATTGACATGCTTTACTTGGAAATTCTTCTAAGTGTGGAGTTTTGGAACTTTAAAAAATTCCTCTAAAATCAGCCAAACTACGAATTCAGATTTACTCACCTGTTATCAAGAGAGACCTCAGTGCTGCATCTTTCAGCGCACTACTGATCCTGAAAAGTAATTCTAATCGTAGTTACAGTAACTTGAATTTCCTTCCATAGGCTAATATTGAATGTTTTACTTGGAAATTCTTTTAAGTGTGGCGTTTTGGAACTTAAAGAAATTCCACTAAAATCAGTTGAACTACGAATTCCGATTTACTCACCTGTTATCATGAGAGACGTCAGTGCTGCATCTTTGAGCCCAGTACGGACCATGAAAAGTAAATGTAACCATACTTACAGTGACCTGAATTTCCTTCCATGGGCTAACATTGACATGTTTTACTTGTAAATTCTTCGAAATGTGGAGTTTTGGAACTTAAAAAAATTCCTCTAAAATCAGCCGAACTACGAATTCCGATTTAATCACCTGTTCTCAAGAGATACCTCATTGCTGCATCTTTCAGCCCACTACTGATCCTGAAAAGTAATTCTAATCATAGTTACAGTAACTTGAATTTCCTTCCATAGGCTAACATTGAATATTTTACTTGGAAATTCTTCTAAGTGTAGCCTTTTTGAACTTAAAAAAATTCCGCTAAAATCAGTCGAACTACGAATTGCGATTTACTCACCTGTTATCAGGAGAGACCTCAGTGCTGCATCCTTCAGCCCACTACTGATCCTGAAAAAAGATTCTAATCGTAGTTACAGTAACATTAATTTCCTTCCATAGGCTAATATTGACTGGTTTCACATGGAAATGTTTCTAAGTGTGGAGTTTTGGAAGTTAAAAAAATTCCTCTAAAATCAGTCGAACTACGAATTGCGATTTACTCACCTGTTATCAGGAGAGATGTCAGTGCTGCATCTTTGAGCCCAGGACGGACCCTGAAAAGTAAATGTAACCATAATTACAGTAACTTGAATTTCCTTCCATAGGCAAATATTGACTGGTTTCACATGGAAATTTTTCTAAGTGTGGAATTTTGGAACTTAAAAAAATTCCTGTAAAATCAGCCGAACTACGAATTCCGATTTACTCACCTGTTATCATGAGAGACGTCAGTGCTGCATCTTTGAGCCCAGGACGGACCCTGAAAAGTAAATGTAACCATGCTTACAGTAACTTGAATTTCCATCCATAGGCTAACATTGACATGTGTTGCTTGGAAATTCTTCTAAGTGTGGAGTTTTGGAACTTTAAAAAATTCCTCTAAAATTAGCCGAACTACAAATTCCGATTTACTCACCTGTTATCAAGAGAGACTTCAGTGCTGCATGTTTCAGCCCACTACTAATCCTGAAAAGTAATTCTAATCGTAGTTACAGTAACTTGAATTTCCTTCCATAGGCTACCATTGAATGTTTTACTTTAAAAATTCTTTTAAGTGTGGCGTTTTGGAACTTAAAAAAATTCCACTAAAATCAGTCGAACTACGAATTGCGATTTACTCACCTGTTATCAGGAGAGACCTCAGTGCTGCATCTTTTAGCCCACTACTGATCCTGAAAAAAGATTCTAATCGTAGGTACAGTAACTTAAATGTCCTTCCATAGGCTAACATTGACTGGTTTCACATGGAAATTTTTCTAAGTGTGGAGTTTTGGAAGTTAAAAAAATTCCACTAAAATCAGTCGAACTACGAATTGCGATTTACTCTCCTGTTATCAGGAGAGACCTCAGTGCTGCATCTTTCATCCCAATACTGATCCTGAAAAAAGATTCTAATCGTAGTTACAGTAACTTTAATTTCCTTCCATAGGCTAACATTGACTGGTTTCACATGGACATTTTTCTAACTGTGAAATTTTGGAACTTAAAAAAATTTCCTGTAAAATCAGCCGAACTACGAATTCCGATTTACTCACCTGTTATCACGAGAGACGTCAGTACTGCATCTTTGAGCCCAGGACGGACCCTGAAAAGTAAATGTAACCATAATTACAGTAACTTGAATTTCCTTCCATAGGCAAACAATGACTGGTTTCACATGAAAATTTTTCTAAGTGTGGAATTTTGGAACTTAAAAAAATTCCTGTAAAATCAGCCGAACTACGAATTCCGATTTACTCACCTGTTATCATGAGAGACGTCAGTGCTGCATCTTTGAGCCCAGGACGGACCCAGAAAAGTAAATGTAACCATGCTTACAGTAACTTGAATTTCCATCCATAGGCTAACATTGACATGTGTTGCTTGGAAATTCTTCTAAGTGTGGAGTTTTGGAACTTTAAAAAATTCCTCTAAAATCAGGCGAACTACAAATTCCGATTTACTCACCCGAAAAATCTGGCCCCTGCTATGGTGTGGTACTGAAGCTCTACACTCGTGTCAAAAATATAATCGTATCATGACGATTTTGGTATCGGCAGACCTGTAATGATTGGGATACTATACATATCCATTTGCGTCATAATCGAGTGACGAAATCACCCTTAAATATAGGTTTTTTGTCTTGAACCCTCGGGCTCCATTTTGAGAGTGGCATCCATTTTGTGATTGCCCTTACATAGTCAATTGACCAAGGACGAATTCGATCCAAAAGGACACGCACACCTTTGCTGACTCCTCTGTGACCTGGGCGGGCTGACTCCACTGCCCCAAGCCAAACCTGTTCGGCGAGTCCTCATCCCAATGGCCGAATGAGATTAGCATCAAGGCACAACATGTCATAAACTGTTCATCGCATACAAGCTACGCTTAATCACACACACACCTGTCCCTGTTTCTTCTTTATGACTAGTTTTACAAGGAGGAGGTGCCCGATTTTATAGGGGGTTCGTCGATATCTGATGAAGGTTCTGGGCTTTGCTGGGTAATCTATCACAAACTGGACAAACTGAAATGTGGGATTGTCATCATGACTTTGCTTTCTCTTTGTAATAGAAATATTTATATGACCGAACTGTAAAACTAGGAATTTTTGCCTGCAGCTGATATTTGTGTATAAAAAGAGAAGGCTGGTTCTGTAAAAACGAGCAGTCTCCTGAGAACATACATGCGCTATATGCTGTTGTAGTTCTAGGATATCTGTTACTGGTTGCAGCCAATAAACTCGATCCTTGACATCACCTAGAAGACTCTGTGTTTCTGTGGTCCAAAACAGGAAGGACTCAAGAGGTCTCTGGGTGTTCCCCCTGGCACCGCCGGGTCCCTAAAAACCCGGTACCTCAGTTGGCGCCCAACTCGGGGCGGTATCAAGCGGTATAGGTCCAAGCCAGATGTTCGTGAGGAGCTTCGTGTGAAAATTCCAGAAGACGGCCAGCCACTTCAGCGACCCCTGTATGTCGACGTGGTTCCAAAGGTCTTTGCTGCGAGTTTCCCCGCGTCCCGACGGCTACGAAGGACTGCTGCCCTGACTATGGCCCTGTTTTGGACCCATTGATGCTTGGTAGAGCAAAACGATAGACGAGTCTTCTAGTGACGTCATCGATCTTCGATACTTCAGTTAAGTATAAGTGGAGCATCTCCCAGTCCTTAGTTTGGTTCTTAGTTTGATATCCTTTGGGATAGCTTTGATTTGGAACTTGCAAGCGCCAAAGCCAAGGGACTCGTGTATTCACGAGACTATCGTATTCGATAATCCTTTGAAGTTTGAAGCTAGACTAGAGAGCGAAGATGCCTGGTTTTAGCAGACTTGGAAACTTGTTTTGTCTTGGTTGTAGTAGGGATTCCCGATTGGAGGACTCGTGTCCGGTTCCTCCGATTGGAACTCCAACATATGAGCTCTATGTAAAGCATGGCGTAGGCCCTATTGCATATAATGAAGTGTGGATCCGATACACCAGAAACTATGGTGTTTTAAAATGGCCACAATATGGTAGCTTTGACACCGAGATTTTAGATAATCTAGAGGTGAAACTTTTCAAGAAGAAAGCCCTGCAGGCGATGTTTGACTCCTTTCGCCTATGGCGCAAAGAAGCCAAACAGAAAGAAATGAAATTAGCAAAGAAAAATAAACGAGGTATGTCAATCGTACAAGCTGCTGTTGCATTCAGGGATAATGAGGAAGAACAAGAGAATGAACAAACACTTAGAAGTAGGAAGCTAGCAGTAGATAAATGCTACCCAGTTCTGCCAAATAAAAAACAAGGATCAAAAGAGACAATTGAGAAGGATCCTTTAATGTCCCATCTACTGAGTTCACCACCTCCATATGCGCAAAGTGCTACAGCACCACAGCAACCTTTGGTTGTACAACCCCCTATTGTTGGACAACAAGTTCTAATACAATCACCAGCTCCTCTTCAGCTGGTTTCTACTCCTCCGGCGCAGCCCTCTCAAGGGCCGCCGCCTTTGCTACATACTTCATCTGCTTTTTCTACGACTTCACCTACTGCTCCAACTGTTTATCCTAATGCTCCTTCTGCTACTGCCTCGACTTCTACTTTACATCAGCCTGTCTTTTCTGGCGCATCTGCCCTTCCGTCAGCTTCTCCTTCTGTTCGACGGAGAGTGGCAAACACTGTTACTGGTCTTTTCTCACCTTTCTTTGGGTCGCCTAAAATGACCCCTAACCCAGAACGAAGACAGTTGCGGAGTCGACTGCCTGACTACCAAGAGAGAGAAGTACTGAATGAGTTAGCACGTAAATGGGTTACTGATACTGTAAGATATGACGTTCAGTCCGTCATGGAAGTTTTCCATCAGTGGGAAGCATCTACAAATCCAGCCATTCCCCCGCATTTTCAGCGTGTATGGGTACGTTCCTTGGAAAAGATCTGAAGTTTTAGCGCTAAAACAGACGTTGCCTGATCCCCGTAAAAATCCTGCAGGGTATTATAAGGAGTTATCACAAACTGCCAGCTCCTGTATCATGAATCTAGCAGATATAGACATGTTGTTTGGAAACGTTGTTCCACAGCCTCTATGGGGAAAGATTCGTCATGCAGATCATGATCAAGAATTAGGTGACACATGGGTTAATATTGCTGCTGCTGATGCTAGACAAGTTGGTGTCTCTAAGCCCGAGCCTCTGGTAGCAGAGCTTCCTGGTTGAATTATAACATATATGAAGACTTTAATGCCCGAATTGCGTGTGAATTGGGACAAGTTGTCTGCGTGCAAACAGAAGAGAGATGAGAATGTGTCTGACTGTTTCTCGCAGTTTGAAGAGACTTTCGTCGATCATAGTGGTCAGGATATGGCTACTGAGGGTGGCCAAAGATTGTTTGTTGACAAATTTGTACATAATTTACTTCCTGAACTGTGTAATAAGTTGAAGGATTCAGAGAGTGCTTGGGCTGTTTCCACGTCAGCGCAGATTTTAGCTACAGCCCAGTACTACGAAAATAGGCGCAAAGATGAGCTAGAGAAAGCAGATAAAAAGACTAAAGAATTGAAAACTAAAATCCTTCTGCAGCAAGCTTATCTACCTCGTAATAATAGTCAGCACGATTATCAGCAACCCCAGCAGTATTAGAGGGACTCGCAAAGAAACGAGTCTTCTCAACTGCGTTTTCCATATGGTCCGAATCAGTGTGCGTACTGCAAGGAAGAGGGTCATTTCAAGAGTAATTGTCCGGCTTTGTTACGGCGTTTGGATGGTGTTCCTGGTGCAAGAGGTAGAGGTGTTGAACACGCCCCTAGAGGTAGGGGTCGTGGAAATTTCCCCCAGAATGCTCTTCTTTTCCGCCTCAGAATTCTATGAAAAGTGTTGACCAACAGAATAACGCGTTTCGAGGACAGCTCAGTACTATGCTGATGACTACTATGCAGAGAACAAGAATGAGGGTAATAATTGCTAGGACAGCCATGGACAAAGAGAGGGAGTTGTTTCAGTTCCAGTAGATCAGAGTGGACCTTATGTTGAGGTGATTACATCAGGTGTTTCAGAGCCCTTTCGGTTGGATACTGGTGCTACAAAGAGTTCTATTATGCACTCAAAACTTCCTGGTGCACCTTTGTCTGGCGAAATGAACGTTTCAGTAGGTTTTTCTGGCGCCCCGGTTAGGAACCCGATCTCTAGTCCTATGTCCCTTTCTGTTGGGCCATGTGAATTAGAAGCATCCCTCATTCTTACAACAGGTTGTGGTGAAAACTTGTTTGGATTGGATCTGTTAAAGAGATTATATGCGACCTTGTACTGTTCTCCTTCGGGAGTACAACTTACACTGGGTAAGAAAGTGGTTTCTCCAATGTATTTGTCAAGGGAAAAACTTCAAACAGAATTGTCTTCTCTTTCAGATATACTTTGGGCCACTGGCTCTAATGATGTGGGTCTCCTGGAAATAGCGCCATATATTATAACACTGAAAGCCAATGTTAGAATGCCACGTATTCCCCAATACAAGATCTCTAGCGAAGGTGAAAAGGCGTTGTTAGCAATTATTTACGATCTGATTGAGAAAGATGTCATCGAAGAGACAACAGGAAACATCTGTAACAGTAATAAACAAAACAAGAGAGGAGTACCATTAGAAGTAGCTTAGTTAAAGCGTTCTGAATGGAATGAATGAGATGAAAAAGAAGAGAGTCCTTCCTTTTTAAGAAACCCCTCACTCACCGACCTAGTCGGTGACATGCTTCATCATCGGGGTCCACCCTGACAGCCGAATGCCATCAGGGTGTGCTGCGACACCTGGACTACAGTAGAGCGGGTATTTTGTGTGTGAAGTGAAAAAAATGTTAAAAATTGTCCTGGTATACTTGTATAGAGAGTTTTATTATCAAGAACTGGACAATATTAAAATATGTGTGTGGATACGTTTAGGTGTTATGACCGTGTGTATCTCTTATGTGTGAGGTCTACATGTTTCAACCCGTCGTTGGAAGAGTTCCGGGTTTTCGTCAGGACCAAAAAGGAAAATGGGTGGTCAGGACACACTAACGCCCTGCCGGTCCCTATTTTCCTGTGCACAACTGACAAAATTAGGTCAGAGTGAAAAGCTCATAAACAACAATGGTTGAGCTGAAAAGCAAAAAGACCTGTAGGAGAAGAAACGTAAAAGGTCATAAATATAATTAATAACAATCCCGGCGGATTGTCCAGTTCTTGATAATAAAACTCTCTATACAAGTATACCAGGACAATTTTTAACATTTTTTTCACTTCACACACAAAATACCCGCTCCACTGTAGTCCAGGTGTCGCAGCACACCCTGATGGCATTCGGCTGTCAGGGTGGACCCCGATGATGAAGCATGTCACCGACTAGGTCGGTGAGTGAGGGGAGTGAGGGGTTTCTTAAAAAGGAAGGACTCTCTTCTTTTTCATCTCATTCATTCCATTCAGAACGCTTTAACTAAGCTACTTCTGATGGTACTCCTCTCTTGTTTTGTTTATTATTGATACCTAGGGGATCAGGAGTACTCTCCGTTCACCTTTGTGAACAAATTCCCTCACTCTCTCCTTTGGTTTATTGTGTCTAGGCAGCGTACAGCTGTGAGAGTTGTCCTTCCCCACTCAACACTACACTCAGTACACACATTTTTCTTGCACATCGGATACACGATGTCGGAGAATAAAGGCCTCTCCTATTCCACGGAGGAAATTGATGCTATCATGGAAGATATCTCTGGATTTGCTGATGCAAGCATATCACAAACAATCTCCCAGACGGGGGATTGGGAAAAATTAACTGAAATGAAGAGGAACAGAATTAGAACTATACTTCATGGTACCATCCTGAAGGAATATGTGTCCAACAACATGGCCCCTAAGGGCCTTCTTGTGACTAATGCCCCACGCATTTTTCTAGAAGATGCCACCTTCAGAAAAGATTGGGCCCTAATAGCGTGGCACTGCACGCATGATTGGATCATGCTGATCTTGAAGACAGCTCTGAGGCTATCGGAAGTCATCTTAATTGATATCCAGAAAACAGAAACTCATATAAAAGCCACCTTCTCTGGATACAAAAAGAAGCTAGATGAAATTAATAAGGAAATGAATGAGTATAAAGAAAACTTAACACAACAAAAGGTTACCAAGTTCCAAAAAGACTTGAAACGTTTCTCATTTGTTAAAACTTATCCATACTCTGACCCAGACTTTGTACCAACAACAAAACCTACCCCCGAATCAGATGCATCAAGTGTTTCATCTAATAGTAGCAATGGCTCAAACTCCAGCACCCCGAAACAAAAGGCTAGGGGAGGTTATAGAGGTCAGAACCAGTGGAAACCATTTAATCCACCGATGTTTCATGATCCGTATAACCATCCACCACAGTTTCCCATGTACGGTTGGCAACCACCCTTCCAACCACACTTCCAACCACCGCCTTTTCAACAAAATCCTTACCGCCCTCCTTTTTTAGGCAGAGGCAGGCGGGGAAAGGGAAGAAGAAAACAAACTCAGGTACACTGGGAGGAGGACGAACCAGTGAGCGGGCAGACCAGGAGCAAAGCAGGACCAAGCAACACGAGGACCTAGTTACTAACTTATCCTCCAGAACACTTTCTGAAACAGAAATGTGTGTACTTAATAAAGGCTTGGGTTTTGTCCCGACCGCTCGTTTGGACAAATTTCAGTTGCATTGTGAACTAGCTAGCTTCTTCAGAAAGCTGAGACTGAAAGCCTTCTTTGAGAAACAGGAACCTAATTTGACAAGTGACAATCAGAATGAGAGTGGATTGAAAAAGAAATCTACCTTTACACCTCCGACCCATGCCATTCCTGTAGAAGTGATCACTTTCGAACAAGCTGTCTACAATGATGTAGAAAAAATGACCAACAACTCACAGTTCCAAAATCTGAGCCGTACTGAATGTAATGCCCTACGAGACCTCCGAAGCTGTGACAGCATAACAATAAAGCCTGCCGACAAGGGGGGCGGCCTTGTAGTTATGGACACCAGTGCCTACCGTGAAGAGTGCCTACGCCTACTAGGTGACACTAAGAACTACCAGATCCTCCTATCAGATCCTACAGCCGAATTGCAATCTGAAATCAAAGGCTTAGTTGAAACAGCGGAAGCATTGGGAAAAATCTCTAAACAGGAAGCAGAATACCTATGTGACACTGAAGGCAAGATACCATATTTCTATACTCTGCCAAAAATGCACAAAGGAAAACTACCTCCACCAGGTCGCCCGATTGTCTCTGGCATCGGATCTCTACTGGAACCACTTTCCAGATTCTGCGATTTTTTTCTAAAAACTATTGTGCAACAAACAGTTACCTACCTACAGGACACAAAAAGTCTCCTAAATCTTCTACAAGAAATCACAGTGGATAATTAGACCATCCTACTAAGCTTTGATATAGAGAGTCTATACACAAGCATACCGCAAGATGATACCCTGAGAGTATTGGAGAAAACATTAGGTAACATAAACTGGGAGTATAATACACCAAGGGCCTTCATCATTGAGTGTGCCAGGCTAGCACTGAAACGTAACTATTTCGAATTTGAGGGGACCCTATTCCTCCAAACTGGGGGTACCTCTATGGGCAGTGTTTTTGCCCCCAGTGTGGCCGGACTCTATGTCTATGATTTTGAACTCAAGTTCATTCTTAGTAATCATAACCCCTTTAGAGACAACCTGAAATTCTGGAAACGCTATATTGATGACGTCCTTGCTATTTGGCAAGGACCACCGGACCAACTGGCCGAGTTCATCACTTGGATCAATACATGCGACCAGAACCTCAAATTCACCCACTGTTTCAGCGAAAAAGAAATAGTCTTTCTTGATGTAGTGATCACCAAGGAGAACGACCGGCTAGTAACCAGAACGTTCTACAAACCCACTGCCAAAAATAACTTACTCAAGTTTGAGAGTTTTCACCCGCGTCCTCTCAAAGAGAACCTGCCCTATGGTCAATTTTTGAGACTCAGACGCAACTGTAGCAAGCTAACTGAGTACAAAAAGCAAGCCTCTGACCTTTCTGAAAAACTTCGAGTACGTGGATACCCAACCAAAATCATAAACACTTGCCAAAAAAGAGCCAGAAATCAGCCAAGGGAGGCTCTCCTTGAACCAAAGACATCAACATCCAACGAGATACCACTCACCTGTGTCACTACCTTCAATAGTGTTTCCAACCAGGTATCAAAGAGTATCAAAAAACATTGGTCCATTCTCAGCACTGGAAGTCTCCGCTGGGAAAAACCTCTGTTTTCTTACAAGAAATCAGCAAGTCTGAAGGACACACTGGTCAACACTAGACCTAAAGCAAAAGAAGTACCTGACAACCAATCTATTACAAAGACTTGGGGCTTACCTGATGTGATTGGTCATTTTCGCTGTGGAGACTGTTGTGTTTGTCACTTAACAAGCAACACCAAATCTTTGAACATTGAAACTGGAAAAACTTGGCGACAGCTGTCCCACACCAACTGTAACAGCTGCAATGTAGTTTATTTGATCATATGCACATGCAACAAACGCTATGTGGGAATGACTACAAGGAAAATCAAGCAAAGAATATGCGAGCATCGCAGCACTATTCGCTGCAGAAAGAATGCCACTAAACTGACAGACCATTTTCTTGAACATAACCACACACCCAATGACATGTGGTGGACTGTGATTGAACAAATCAAAGCTGGACCTAACATGCAAAAACGGCTGTTCGAAAAAGAGCAAAGATGGATTTATAGATTATCCACTCATGTCACAGGACTGAATGATAATATTCCTTGGGCCAACATCAACTAAAACCACCACAGTCAGTGAGCTTCCCAATACCTCCAAGGTCTGCCATTTGACAACCTTTTTTGAACCACCCATACCCCCCACCTAGGTAACTTAACAGCACTGCCAGGGACTCCCCCGTTCCTTTTGTAAAGTTCTCACTCCGGCAGTTGTGCAATCTAACCCCGAGTTTTGTGTGTGTTGCCTTAATTGGGTGCACTCACAGCCTCTGTTCCTTGCAATTAGTCCCCCCGCTACAGGATCGCTTTTTACATTCATGTAAACAATCCTGCATGGCATCGCCTAGCAACGCCCGGAACGTACTCGCCCCGTCCTCTCTTTCCACTCTGGAGATACCATGACGTCATCACGCATGGACGGGGCCACGCCCTACCCGGAAGCACAGTAGCCGCTATAACAATCCCGGCGGCGCCCGTATCATTACGGGGAGGCACGGAGAGGCGAGTAGGTACCTAGAACTTTGTGACCAGCTGAACTGTAAGTAACACTCCAAGCCCGGTACTGATAACTTTGATTCAGTATCCTTAGACCCTATCCGTAACAGATATCTCCTTTAATCCCCTCGCAGAATATGGCAGCATGGTTTTACCTTCCCTCCACCCCGTGATGCCTAAAAGATCCTAAATAGGAGTAAGCCTTACTTCCCCTTTGTGCGTCCATGTTTGTGAGATGTTTGTGTGACTGCTGAATGTGAGTGTTTGTTTGTTGGGGCAAATTCACTACGATAATCAGTGCTCACTCTAACTTGCACGTGAGCAAACCTGTCAAGCATTCGGAAGTGCTGAGTGCTACTCATTTTGAATGATAATTTACTATTCAACCACCTAACCACTTAGCGCACCAACATCACCAGAGTGTGCGAGTATGAGTCATAGGTGTAACACGTAGATTTCACTGCGTTGTTCTCTCACGCTAAAAGCACTGTGAGTTTGTGTTTCCACGCACGATTCAGTGCTTAATTTGACTGAATGCCTATAATGAGTATTTAGTGATCACTGAGCACATCACCAATGGAAGAAGTGTGCTAGCGTTAGTGACAGCAAATCACTACCGATCACAAATATCCGTGAATGGAATGTACGACACAGCAGAAGACACGTGAGAACCAGCATGGCACTTCGTAACAGGCTTGTATTAATTATATTTATGACCTTTTACGTTTCTTCTCCTACAGGTCTTTTTGCTTTTCAGCTCAACCATTGTTGTTTATGAGCTTTTCACTCTGACCTAATTTTGTCAGTTGTGCACAGGAAAATAGGGACCGGCAGGGCGTTAGTGTGTCCTGACCACCCATTTTCCTTTTTGGTCCTGACGAAAACCCGGAACTCTTCCAACGACGGGTTGAAACATGTAGACCTCACACATAAGAGATACACACGGTCATAACACCTAAACGTATCCACACACATATTTTAATATTGTCCAGTTCTTCATAATAAAACTCTCTATACAAGTATACCAGGACAATTTTTAACATTTTTTTCACTTCACACACAAAATACCCGCTCCACTGTAGTCCAGGTGTCGCAGCACACCCTGATGGCATTCGGCTGTCAGGGTGGACCCCGATGATGAAGGATGTCACCGACTAGGTCGGTGAGTGAGGGGTTTCTTAAAAAGGAAGGACTCTCTTCTTTTTCATCTCATTCATTCCATTCAGAACGCTTTAACTAAGCTACTTCTGATGGTACTCCTCTCTTGTTTTGTTTATTATTGATACCTAGGGGATCAGGAGTACTCTCCGTTCACCTTTGTGAACAAATTCCCTCACTCTCTCCTTTGGTTTATAACATCTGTAACAGTCCTGTTCTGCCGGTTTTAAAGCGTACTGATCCTTCCCAACCGCATGTCATTAGGTTTGTGATTGATCTTAGAGAGGTGAATAAAATTGTTGTGCCACAGTTTCCAGTTGTCCACGACATCATTGCCTTATTAACTAGCATTCCAGCTTCAGCCACTTAGCTCACAGTGATTGACTTGAAGAACGCTTTCTTCAGCATCCCTATTGCCGAGGAGAGCAGAGATATTTTTGGCTTCAATTTAGGAGGCTGAAGTTTCGGCTTCAAACGCGCTCCTCAGGGCCACTGTGAAAGTCCATCAATATTCAGTCAGGCTCTGAAATCTCAGCTTGACACGATTGTCCTACCTGACGGCGCGACTCTTATTCAGTACGTCGATGATTTGCTGGTCGCTGCAGATACTGAGTAGATTTGCAAACAAGCCACTTTGTCATTGTTGCGTCATTTATGTGATCTGCGCCACAGCGTCTCTCTTTCAAAACTATAATATTGTCGACAAGAAGTGACCTACTTAGGTCACATCTTATCGAAGGAGGGAAGGAAGCTGACTCCAGAGAGAATACAAGCAATTGCAAAATTGAGTGTCCCAAGGACACAGAGAGAAGTGCGTGCTTTCTTGGGCATTACATCATATTGCAGACAATGGATACCGAATTTCTCCTTGTTGGCCAAACCTTTGATGGCCTTAACTTGCAAGGATACACCAAAACCCATTCCGTGGTCTGAAGAGTGTCAGAAAAGTTTTCACGAATTGCGTGATGCATTGTGCTCGGCTCCTGTGTTGGGTACCCCGGACTACAGTAAGCCTTTTACTTTATACGTCCATGAGAAAGAAGGTTGTGCATTATCAGTTCTGACACTATGTTTTGGGGGCAAACAACGTCCATGCGCGTACTTTTCAGCAACTCTAGATCCGGTAGCTAAGGCGTTGCCAAGTTGCTTGAGAGCCACTGAGGCAGCAGATGTCTGTATTCGACAGACTGCTGGGATAGTAATGAATAATGTACTGATTGTCATGGTCCCACATGCAGTAGACATTTTGTTAAACAGAACGAAGACACAGCACTTAACTAGTGCTTGATTGTCAAGTTATGAGCTGACACTATTAGCAAGTCATGTACACATAAAGAGGTGTGACACACTAAACCCAGCCACGTTATTGCCCATTCCAGTAGAGACAGATGAGGTTGAACAACATGACTGCTGTTTTAGGACAGAAGAAGAGACAAAAAGGAGAGTGGATCTACAGGACAGTCCTCTTCCTGAGTGTGACGATGCTTTATGGGTTGATGGTTCATGTTTCAAGTTGCCAAATGGTGATACGACTGCAGCATATGCTGTGACGACTTTGCATACAGTCGTTGAAGCTGCACATATCCCACACAACTCTGCACAAGCAGCAGAATTGTTTGCACTCACAAGAGCATGTGTGTTGGCAAAAGGAAAGCGAGTGAATGCGTACACGGACAGCCAATACGCCTTTGGCGTAGCTCACAGTTTTGGACGATTGTGGAGAGAACGTGGGTTCCTGACATCGCACGGTACCAAGATTCAACATGGTCCGTTAGTAAATGAGTTTCTCGAGTCACTGACCTTGCCACTACAAGTTGCGATTGTGAAATGCAGTGCACACAAAAAGGTGACGGATGATGTTGGTCGTGGGAATGCGTTTGTGGATGAAGTCGCAAAAGAAACTGCAAGGAACATGATGAGTCGAATGTATGTTGCAGGCCCTGCAAGATGGATTAGTGATGTGGGTATGTGCGAAGACACGATTGAGAGTGTGAAGTCTATCCAATCCGAAGCCACAGAGAAAGAGGTGAATGAATGGAGAGAAAGTAAGGGTAGATTGGATGTGAAGGGTTGTTGGGTCGAACTGTCAGAGCATCAGAGATGGTTGCTACCCGTTGCGTATGTGCTTGCAGTGGTGACAATGGCTCATGGAATGGCTCACATCAGTGTGAAAGGGATCTGTAAGTTTTTGGCTCCAGTATGGCAGAATAGTGGAATCCCTAAATGTGCAGAGAATGTGGTCATGAACTGTGTGGTGTGTCTGAAGTACAATCCTGGTAGGGGAACCCCATCTCCAGCTGGTCATTTTGCGCCTCCAACGTATCTGTTCGAGGTTTTACAGCTAGATTTCATCCACATGGAAAGGTGCAACAATCTGAAATACGTACTCGTTGTTGTTTGTGCCTTATCCAGGTGGGTGAAGGCGTATCCCCTTAAGGACAATACTGCCTTATCCACAGCCAAAGCCCTTGTCAAAGAGTTCTTCCCTAGGTTTGGAATGCCTAGAATGGTCTGGAGTGATAATGGGAGTGAATTTGTGGGACGAGTGATGAAGAGAGTGTGTGAGGGGCTAAGCATACAACAGAAGTTCCATGCTGCAAATCACCCCCATCAGCTGGACTAGTAGAGTGCTATAACGGAACGTTAAAATTGAAACTGGCCAAGATCCAAGCAAGCACAGGTCTTAAATGGCCTGACGCCCTGCCTTTGGCACTCCTGTCGACAAGAATGACTGTTCACTCTAGAGTGGGACTTAGTCCACATGAAATTGTGTTCGGCCGCCCGGCCAACCTATGGGGAGTGCCAAGGCCCACAAGGTTCAGTGAGATAGAGCATCCTGTACTGCTTGACTATTTGTACGAATTGACGACTAAATTGCGTGTTTTACCCCAACAGGTCCACAGCTTTTCCCCAACAGCGTCTGATGATCCAGGCCACGCAATTGAACCTGGCACCTGGGTCCTGGTGCGCAACTTTTAGCGAACCAAGAACGAGCAGCCTCGCTGGTCCGGACCCTTCCAAGTTTTGCTGGCTACCCGCTCTGCAGTTCGTATAAACGGCAAGAAAAACTGGGTGCACGGCACCCATTGTAAGCAGGTCCCACTGCCCCTTCCATATGACCGATGGGTCCAGGAGGGAATTGCTGACTCTGAGACCAAGAATGTGCCTCTCTTCATACCCTTTAGGGATGCACGCTTGAAAGGAACTACTTCTGAAAAGGAAAGCAATAACATTCTACAAGAGGCTGTGCCTCCGTCAATGCGATTGAACACTGCTGAGCCTGTTTCTAGACCACACAGCACCTGGTCGAAACCGCTATAACCTGAGGCCAAGACCTATGACTCTGGACAAATAAAACCTTTTTACTTTTTATTTGTGCAGCTCTCTCATCCAGGGTACTTGCTCATTTTTTATTTTCGAACCGCCATACGGTTCTGCTGCTAGGGTCGCGGTTGCCACAGTCTTTGGAGTGCAGCTGGAGACGGTTAGGTCGACAGTTCTGGTTGGTCTAATGGAGTTGCCCTAAACTGACAGAAGCACTCCTTAGCAGAATCATTCTCCCACCGCGGGCAGCAACTTAGAGGATGGAGTTTCCCAAGATAGAGAGACCTGCCAGATGTACGAACTTTGAAACGAAAATATGCACTGTGATGGCAAAAACGCAATTTTTAATAATATGCATTTTCATGTTGTGTAGTAGAATGATGTTTTTAATTGGCTATGCTTTATACACCTTTCGAGTTTCATTTGCACACACCACACAGCCCACACCTCCTCCTACTGTTTCCTCGCACTCTTTTCACCCTGTCCCTGAACACGAGTCTGCCGAAGATTAGAATTCATAAATAACTCATTCGTTCAGCTCCTACACCAGCACCAGTCTGTAATGAACACAACAAATTGTTGGGTATGTGGACTTATGCCACACACGACTGACAAGGGTATCCCATATTTTGACGACCAGGTGTTTCCCCCCATGTAAGGAGAACTACTGTTTACTAGTTACAATTTAAGGAGCCCACTGCCAGATGCGCCCTACAATAATTTCTAAGCTCAGATTTGTAGAAGGAGCTGTGGTTAATTAATACCGGATTTTCACAATAACACCGCTTAGAACAATCTATAGTCTAAGCAATTCATGCTTTAAATTCTATCGACTTATATGTTCTTTTGATCCTACCAGAACATATCCAGTTCCTGCGAGGCCCCAAGTCAATATATGCCCGTTTGAAGTGGGTTTTAAAACTATTGAAGGTAAGAACTGAAGCAGAATAAGTATACTAAATTCTCCAAAAATAAGTAATAGAAAGACAACCAGAAATATACTTTCTCTTTCAATTAGACTCATGATTTAAAAAAAGAAAAAGACCAGACAAATTTGAAGATAAAAGAACCCCGTATGAGGAGTCTTGCAGAAGACAAAAAGGTAACCAATGACCATAAGCTGCCCGCCTAGGTTGTAAAGTTTTAACTTTCCTTCATGAAACTGAAGCATACATGTCTATCTTCAGGCCAAACCAGCCAGAGATTTCAAACAACTGTCTTGGAACGACGCTATAAGCGCCCAGTCAGTATCCGTCGCAATAGGATTCAAGGGAACATCCTTTCCCCCGACAATAGGTGAGAATATGGGAACTGCCCAGGATATCCTAACTCTCCCTCTCTTAACCAAAGAGTCCTAAAATAATGGTTTCCACAATGAATTATGTTTGGAGGACGCAAAGGTTTATGTAATTTTCAAAATAGGAGAAAGAAAATGAGAGCATATTTACAAATGAAACATAAACTACATGCTATTACCACATTAGGTTGTTGATAAGATCCCGAATTAGGGGGTAAAAGTCGAGGATGTACACAACTAGAGTACAACTGGAGATATGTAGATAATCTGTTAATAGAAAACAGCCAGTTGAGTGATGTACAAGACCAAGATGTATGAATTTACTACTATTATAAATATTGGAAAACATTAGACTATAGAGACAACCTGTCTACAACATAAACGTGTAATCAGGGAAAACAGACACTGATATGATATCATTTTGCCCCCCAAACAGGGAGAGTGAAGTCTTGCTTGTACAGGAAAACCCCTACTAAGAAGTCCTGAGGAAGGTGCCACAGTATCAAGTGCATAGCACCGAAACGCGTCGACGCATTTCCGAATGAGAGAATCCACTTTATGCCTAAATACACACTGGATGTACATGTATTGTTGTCGCACTAGTGTAAGATTGTACATGTCACTTCAGGCTAGTGGATCCAGAAATCCATAGTGGTAAAAATATCTAAGTGCCACTGTTTTAAAAGGGGTCTTTTGCTTTGTTTCATTTGTTGACTTTGGTAACAAATTTTTTTTGTTGTTTATGATATATAATGTGTTGTGCATGAACTCGTATGCTCTATTACTGTATTGTTCATTTATATCTCATATATTAACTTTTACGTTTCAGGGAAAGTTCCTTTGAAATTTTAAATGTGTGCATTTTTATTGTAAAATATCCTTTTTTTAATAAAAAACTAGATTGTTAACAAATATTTTTCTTTGTGGAAATTATTATGTAAATCTCTCCCCGCCGGACAGTGATCTATAGTAGTCTGTAATTTAGATGCTATAGTGCAACTGTATGGGTATAGATATCTTAGACTAACAAACATATCCCAGGGATTTCCCCCTGACTTTTTATCCCATATTTTGTCCTGCCATTTAGCTACTATGGTTCTCTGTGGGCATTTCAAACAATGTTCCTACTCGCCATCGAACCATATCCCCCACGCCCCACAGGAAGCAATTCGAGCAACAAGGCACTAGTGGCAGGAATCAGAAATATGAGCAGAGATATTGACACATATAGGACGATTCCCAGAGATGAATTGGAGCCTTACAGCAGATGGAATATAACAAAATATGGAATCTCCTTGAGTGAGAGCCAGCAAGCAAAGAAATCCTCTCTAATCTGGATAGTACCCCATCAAGGCCACCTATGTCTGCAGGGAAATGGCAAGAACCCCAGAGCTCAGTTAGGGAAGAGTGTCTGTACTGAAACTTATGTCTTCCCGTCTCAGACTTCCCCTTCGTTCCTAGCAGCTAAGGGTACCTACTTCATCTGCCATGATAGGGCATATACATGGCTGCCCCCCTGACTTTTCGGGCACATGTTTTATCTCGTTCCTGTTGCCACCCACCTACATGGCCGAGGCAGATTACCATAGGACAAGGACAGTTAAGGGTGTTGTGAGTAAAGACGACACTGCGGAACAAGAGTTTGGGGATTTTGCAGAAGGTTTTCTGCCATTTTGGGGGCCTATGGTGAACAGCAGGAACATTCGCCAACTGACGAGGGTAGTTGAATCCGCCGTGATTGAAATGGCTGGTGCCCTAAGTAACTTGACTGCAGAGCTCCAGTCGGACCGCCTTATGACTCTTCAGAATAGGGTTACCTTATATGTCATACTTGCAGACCGTGGTGGGGTATGTAAAGTGATCCAATCCAGTTGCCGCATTTTCATCCTCGAGAACGCTCCGACAGTATACCAGGCCATCTCCAAACTGCATACAATCTCTGAAACCATCCACGTGGATAAAGGGGACTGGTCCTTAATGGGGTGGTTCTGGGAGCTGATATCTGCCTGGGGATGGAAGATTCTGATAGTCATTGGAATGGTCTTAGCCATTCTGTTCATGTTCTGCCTGTATGTACAATGCGCTCCTGCAATATGTGGCCTCTGTGCTACATCATGTGTAAGGAAGCTTGTGTCAAGGGACAAACTAGGTAACAGGATGATGCTACAACAGCATCTCAATGACTTTATGTACACAGACCTGGACTCAGATTAGCATGAGTATAGGTTATTGCCTATATAAGGGCAAAAGGAGGGCTGTGGTACTGAAAAATCTGGACCCTGCTATGGTGTGGTACCGAAGCTCTACACTCGTGTCAAAAATATAATCGTATCATGACGATTTTGGGATCGGCAGACCGGTAATGATTGGGATACTATACATATCCATTTGCGTCATATTCGAGTGACAAAATCACCCTTAAATAAAGGTTTTTTGTCTTGAACCCTCGGGTTCCATTTTGAGAGCGGCATCCATTTTGTGATTGCCCCTACATAGTCAATTGACCAAGGACGAATTTGATTCAAAAGGACACGCACACCTTTGCTGACTCCTCTGTGACCTGGGCGAGCTGACTCCACTGCCCCAAGCCAAACCTGTTCGGGCAGTCCTCATCCCAATGGCCGAATGAGATTAGCATCAAGGCACAACATGTCATAAATCGTTCATCGCATACAAGCTACGCTTAATCACACACACACCTGTCCCTGTTTCTTCTTTATGACTAGTTTTACAAGGAGGAGGTGCCCGATTTTATTGGGGGTTCGTCGATATCTGATGAAGGTTCTGGCTTTGCTGGGTAATCTATCACGAACTGGACAAACTGAAATGTGGGATTGTCATCATGACTTTGCTTTCTCTTTGTAATAGAAATATTTATATGACCGAACTGTAAAACTAGGAATTCTTGCCTGAAGCTGATATTTGTGTATAAAAAGAGAAGGCTGGTTCTGTAAAAACGAGCAGTCTCCTGAGAACATACATGCGCTATATGCTGTTGTACTTCTAGGATATCTGTTACTGGTTGCAGCCAATAAACTCGATCCTTGACATCACCTAGAAGACTCTGTGTTTCTGTAGTCCAAAACAGGAAGGACTCAAGAGGTCGCTGGGTGTTCCCCCTGGCACCGCCGGGTCCCTAAAAACCCGGTACCTCAAGAGGTGTCAGTGCTGCATCTTTGAGCCCAGAACAGACCCTGAAAAGTAAATGTAACCATACTTACAGTAACTTGAATTTCCTTCCCTAGGCTAACATTGACATGTTTTACTTGTAAATTCTTCTAAGTGTGGAGTTTTGGAACTTTAAAAAATTCCTTTAAAATCAGCCGAACTACGAATTCCGATTTAATCACCTGTTATCAAGAGAAACCTCAGTGCTGCATCTTTCAGCCCACTACTGATCCTGAAAAGTAATTCTAATCGTAGTTACACTAACTTGAATTTGTTTCCATAGGCTAACATTAAGGGCTCCATTAGGATATCGGGCGGATTGCCTCCGCCAGGGTGGCGGTGGCCACCGCCACCCAGACGGAGGCAATCCGCCTGACAACGACTCTCATTTTCCCCTCTGCCTGATTAGGATGGCGGAGGGGACAATGGCGGACGGAAAGACTGTCCGCCGCTTTACCGCCGCGGTCGCCTTGCACACATTCATAGGATGATGTCATCAGTGATGTCATTTGAGATGTCATGAGTGATGTCACTGACCATGTCATGAGTGATGTAATATGCGACGTCATCAGCAGTGCATTGCGGGCAAGCAAGTTATAGTTAACTATAACGGGGGAATTTCAATGGTTTTGTATGAGTGAAATGTCCAGCTAACTATAACATGTGTGAAACCTATGGTTTTTCAGTGAATTTCTAAGGTTTTTTAAATGCTACATTTTAACTATAACGTGTGTGAAACCTATGCTTTTTTCAGTGTGTATATATATATATATATATATATATATATATATATATATATATATATATATATATAGACTTCACAAATCAGTTCAATACGAATTGATAGCTTGGACACCTTTTCTGTGCAATTATAGTAGAGATTTATTGGCAACAACAACGCGTTTCGGCGGTTAAGCCTTGATCACGCTTACCATCTTAACCGCCGAAACGCGTTGTTGTTGCCAATAAATCTCTACTATAATTAACAATACGACACAGGATGCTAGTGTGGTCGTCACTTGGAGCTTGCTCCCAATTGTTGGCCGCAACCCTTGCGGAGGATGCAGTGTTTGCCACTGAATAACAGCAACGAAAACATTGAATCTAGAAGCAGGCAAACTTTGCCATCTTAAAGGCCACACAAATTGCAACTCCAGCAATGTCATTTACTTAGTCACTTGCCCCTGCAACCTTAAATATGTGGGTATGACCACGAGAAAAATAAAACAGCGCATCTGTGAACATCGAAGCAACGTGAGATGCCATAAAAGCACTACAAAATTAACTGCCCATTTTTTGGAACATGGCCATTGCCCTAACGACATCAGATGGACGGTAATTGAGCAATTAAAACAAAGCAATGAAAGTAGCATCTTTGAAAAGGAACAAAGATGGATTTACCGCCTCTCTACGCATTTACAGGGATTGAATGATGCCGTACACTGGGGTTCTGTAATGCGACGATAAGCACTTTATTTTGTATGAAATGATGACAATATTACCTAGAGGCTTGCCGCATCAGTATGCTTTTTTGCCATTTTATGTGGGGTACCTTTAATCATAAAGTTTCACTTTTAATCAGCGGCTGCTGATTGTGTAAAACACTGACTACTCCGATAACTATAGAAATTATGAGAGCTAATCCCACAAAAGCGAACGCTGATTTACGCAAAATATGGGACATTCCTTGACCTTTGGGAATTTCTACTGTTACTTAGTCCTTGTTTGAACCAATAAAGTTATTTGTCCAACAACGTGTAAAAATGATGCTAATACACGTCTTTATTCCTTCACAACACCTGTCCCTTTAAAACACTACAACACAGAACGGCGGTTACGTAACTTACGCCGATCACGCCATGAACCAATAAAGTTATTTGTCCAACAATGTGTAAAAACGATGTCAATACACGTCTTTATTCCTTCACAACACCTGTCCCTTTAAGACATTACAACATAGAACGGCTATAACTGACGCCGATCACCTCTTGACAAAAACGACCGATACCACGGTTCCCGTGTATTCGGAACGTGGATGTGCATGAAACAGGTTGAACAGAGGGTAGTCGCCCGGACGGAAGTAAGTGTTACAGAAGCGCCTTTCTGATCTTCTTTTCATTATCGATTGTGGCATATGTTTCACGTATGCACTTCTAACAAGAGGTAGGCACTGAAAGGCAACTAGATATTCCAACTCCTGTTATTTGACTTTCCAGCTAAATCCAGGTGTGAAGGTTCTCCCATGCCACGCGTCCATTTTTTTTCCCCAAGACCTTTATTATTCAAAGTGCATGGTACACAGCGTTTAGCTTACAACCCCTCAGGGCCAGCCGCGCAAGTCAATATTCATATATACAACATCAGATGAACACAGCCTTAAGGCCGACAGCCATGAGGCCCGGCGGCGTCAGTTGTTCCATTGCAGCACTTTTCACTTAGCAATCCATTTAGTGTTATAGGTGTATAGGTCTGTGGGTTTTTCTAGTTTTTTGTTTCGTAGTTCCTTAGTTACAAAGCTATGATGGTACTCATCAATGTCGCCAGACGGATATTGGCCCGTTCCCCCTAATCAGTGCTGTGGGTAGCTGTGTCGACGAGGTCCGCCTTCCAAATGGGCGCGGGCATTGGTGTTAAAAGATAAGACTGTGCGACATCGTGAGTGTGTTGATGAGTGAGTGTCTATGTAGCGTTTTGGTCCGAGCAGGAGAAGCTGATGTTGACGGTGGTGTCCGGCCGGGAGTAGCTCAGCCATGTTTGTTGCTCTCAAAGGCCCCATGGTGCAATGTGTTCAGAAACTAAATTCAAAGAGCCTAGTCAAAAAGAAAGGGGGACCAGTATAACTATAACAACTCCAGAACGAGAACGTGGGGAATATGTGCTAAAAAGGTGGGGGGAGTGTGGGCAGAAGTATCCATGCGTTCAAGGAAAGATGTGTGGTGTCATTGTGTCAGCATTGGTCTAATGGGCGGGAGAAGGTTGCATTTTATGGTTCGTGTGTGTACCAATATTTCAAGTTCAATCTTTATTATGTTTTGGAACTCCATAGAGGTCCACATAAAAGAAACACACAATACAAATCTCCATCCATTACCAGAGAGACAATTTACAACAATTACCGCAATACAAAATAATTCATAGATACATACATCATAGGCGATCCTTCAATAAATAGCTAAAAAGCATTTAAAAAAAATAAAAATGTTAACACAGAATCTCTCATTTGGGGGGTTATATAGGGCAAACATAAAGGAATTAGCATTTAAAATACCCATTTGCAAGCATATTTGCCTTAACCATTTACGACGAAATGGACGCAGCGCTGGACATATAAAAAGAACATGCATTCGGTCTTGAGTGGACAGGTGACAAAAGTCACAGATTGCAGGGACTCCGTACCATTTAAACAGAAGATTATTTAGAGGTAGCAAGTCCTGCCTCAGGATTAACCAGAATCTCCGGACGCCGTGGGGCAAATTCCAAGTGACGTAAGGTTGCACAAATTTTCTTGCAAATGAGTCAGTAAGGGGATTAATACCTTTCTTAGCAAGGATCGAGGCGCTGTCCAATCTGTAGCTAAGGTCCCAGGAGGCCTCTTTCAAGACAGACTTTAACTGGGTTGCGGATAAGGAAAAGAGGGTACTCTCCTCCAACTGCAGACGCGATACAGCCTTTCTAAAGTTTTGAACAATTAGGAAATATTCTCTTAAACTTCCCAATAATTCTGCCTTTAAAAGGATTCTCATAGTCCCCGCTTCTCCTCTGGCTATGCTTGCGACCCAACGAACTACAGCTGCCAGGCCCTGCACCAAACTGCTGCGCAGGCCAAACTCAAGTCTGCAAGCGGCCACTGAGCATGCGGAATTAATAAAGGTTACACTTCTTAACAATTTTCCTTCAACCACATTTAAATAATCCCAATGCTTTAGGTCGACCAGTTCCAATCCATACAAGAGGGTAGAGGGAATTTTTGCCCTGAAGACTTCCAATAAATAAGAAAAGTGCCTTCTTCCCATTGCCGAGTACAATGCACTTAAGCTTCTCCCTTGGGATAAGGCTTTCTGGGCATTGTTGTCGATATGGGATTTATCACTTAGAGTGTCTGAGATTAATTTTCCTAAGAAAACATAACTCTTTACCACCTCAAGTTTGTCACCTCCCACAGACCAGACAAAGCTCTCAAACTTATGTTTTTTTCGGCCTGAAATACACATAATTTTACTCTTTGATGCATTAATTTTAAGATAAGGGGTTTCTGCATAGAAATGTAAAGCATGGAGGCGTTTGGCAAGACCTTTGGGCATGAGATCCATTATTAAAATATTGTCCGCATATAACAGACATGAAATGTGCTTTCCGCCCAAGACTGGGGCTATACCGTCACAAGAGGAAAGTGAGGCGGGTAGATCTGCAATATATAGTGAGAAAAGCAGTGGGGCAAGGAGGCAACCTTGCTTAAGGCCATTAATTGATGGAATGATCCCCTATCTCCTCCTTGCAGAACTTGACACCATGCGTCTGTATGTAACGCCTGGATCAAATCTAGAAATTGAGGGGGCATACCCAAAGCGGATAGCTTTCTCCACAGCAAAGGGCGGTCAACCTTTTTGAATGCTGTGGAGAAGTCTATAAAGGCCACATACACTCCTCCGCCACGTACCATTATCAGTAATAATCTGAAGGGCGGAGAGATTATCCAGGGTTCCATGCCCCTTGCGAAAGCCTGTTTGTTCTAGTGGAAAAATTTGATTTAGAACCACCTAGTCATTAATTAAGGACAATAAGCATTTAGAGAAAACCTTCCCAATAGCGTCTAGGAGGGCTATTTGTCGATAGTTATTGGGAAGATTTCTATCACCCTTTTTAAATATGGGCACCAAAATGCTCCCCTTCCAAGAAGATGGGATCGTTTTTTTAATAAAGCAGATCCTGAATAGAGGGAATAGAATTTTACTCCAGGATACTGAATCTTGTTTCAGGACTATATTGGGAGTTCATCCGGTCCCATAGCTCCTGATGGACGCATATCCTTAATAGCCAGTTCTATGGCTGATTCAGAAGGGGACTCAATTGTGGAATTAATATCTTAACCAATTCCCCTAAGTTCCACTCGCAGGTCATTCTTGGCATACAAATTTGAAATGTAGTCTACCCAGGTTTGTTCCGAGATAGGAATTGGGTCGGGACGCACTCTTGTACCACAACCCTCCCCAATGAGAGTCCAAAACTGTGTAGATTTTCCTTGGACAGCAGCCGCCCACAAACCAATCCATAGGGTGTCCTCCTTTTCTTTTTTCATTTTTTTCTTTACCCTGCTTCTCCTTCTTTTGAGGAGAGATATTTTCTGAGATCTCTCTGCTGATCCACATATATATTGCTCCCTCACCAACTTGTTTATTTCCTTATTGAGGGTAATAACTGCTTTAGGGAGGGAGATCCTTCTTCTGATTAAATTAGATTTTTTTACTGCAGAGATAATCTCCTTCGTGAGAGCCTCAAAAGAGGATAGTTCCAACCCCTGCCAATTATCTAGATTAGTTAAGGTTTTTTCAAGGATAGGCTCCAAACCCTTCATGGCTTTAAAATCCCAGTAACATCTGCCTGTTTTTTTTTAAAGGTGACCACGTCACCATTAAGCGACCAAGGGTCAGAATTAGGAGGATCCACTGAAAGAGTTAACATAATAATATTATGATCACTGAAGGTTGATTCTACAACAACCAAGTCCCTTAAAAGAGAAAAAATACAGTGATCAACAATTATGTAGTCCAGAATTGATTTACTTTGGGAGGAACTATGTGTGTAATTTGCGGGGACATCAGACGGAAGCCTACCGTTAGCTATGAGCCCCTCCGTAATGTACAATTCTTCTAACAGTAGTTTACCCCGTTTATTTGTTTTTATATTTCCTGGAAAAAGGGCTTGGGGAATCAACAGAGCCTCCTCTTTTGCTTTATTTCTAAAAAGCTCTAGGCTGAGGTTGGAAACTTTGCAATTTAAATCACCTACTAACAAAAAATTGGGGGAAGGAACTGTCTCCTTAATTTGTTTAATAAAAACAAAAAACTTGTTTTAATAGAGTATTAAAATGATCGTCTGGCGGTATATAGGCATTTATTATCACAAAGGGGTGTCTTTCTCCCATATTATCTAAATTGAAAAGAGTCTCTACCTGGAAAAGATCACTGGGGTCTACGTAGTGGGAAAAACTTCACTTTATTCTATTGGTCAGTAGGCACGCAATTCCCCCTTTTGCATGTCCTCTACTGGAGGGGTTAGCTGCCACCTCCAACACAAAGTAATCTCTCCCTACATTCAATTTATCAACGCACCATGTTTCCTGGATGCAAATTACACCGGCATTCAAGGAAGAGAAGTACAGTAATTTTTCAGGGTTGTTGTTAATGCCAGCGGCATTCCAGGAAAGAACAGTGAAAGAGCTGCTAAAGGTGAGAAAACAATTTTGGGTTGTCTGTCACCTTGGACGACAAGGCATCAGGTAACCAGTTCCATTGCTGTTTATTCTCAATTATACCCCTATTTATTGTCATTGGTGCGGGGATAACATGTGTAACTAGCCTTTTCGTTTTTGAGACACAAATCTTTAAGTCTTCAAAAGGCTGAGAAGAACCGGCTTGACCCAGGACCCGTTGATAGCCGTTCTCACAGTGGTTATTAACACATGTAGCTAAAAAGGGCACCACATCAATCCCCTGACTCTGGAAAACTTCTGCTTGATTTAGTATGAGATTCACTATCAACTTGGAATAGAATCTTACCCTAATAAATGACATGGACCCTGTTCCTAATATCGTTACTAAGTCAATATCATTTGATTGAAGTAATTTCAGGCACTCTATGTCCTTAAAGCATTTCAATAATAATGTTCTATTCAATACCAAATCAAGATCAAATAGTGGGAGTAAATCCAAAATCAGTGAATCTCTACGGGTTTCCACCGAATTAATAGAAAAGTTTTGAGCAGGAACTACCCCTTCTGCCAATGTATGGAAAGAAGGGGCAGTGAGGTTAAGAATGGTTGATACCACAGGAGCAGATTTTCTTATTTCCACTACAGGAAAGTGGACCATGGGCCTTTCTTTTTCTACGTCCAGTTCTCCTGAAATTGGATTAGAACAACTGGTGGTAATTTCATCGATTTTAACAGGAGGAACCACAGTATTGAATAACTCATGTCTCGAGATCCCATTATCGATCTCAGCCTTAGCAAGGGAAGAGTTATGGCAAACTTGGGAGTCCTTGAAAATTATTTGTCTCTGCCTCCTCTTTTTGAATCTACGGAGAGGCTTCCTCTTTTTTCCTTTACTCTATTTTTTGTTTTCCCACTTTCTCCTCAACCTTCAGCCCCTTGAATTCTGGACCAAAAATGGGAAATAGTGCCTTTTCTGCATTAACATCTGACAATACAACACTTTTTTCATCAATAACAATACCTGGTTCAGAATCTTTCATACAATTATGAGCAGACGATTTGAAAACTGGGCATAATTCCTTCATAACAGGAGCAACAAGTATATTCTCAGATGGCAAACAAGATTCATTAGCTGGTATTTTTTCAGGGAGTAAGATAGAACAAGGATCCATACCAGAAATCTTTTCTGGAGTTTTCGATAATAAAACCTTTAAGATTTGGGTGACAGATTCCAATACACAATCTGTACTGCCCACAAATTTACTCAATAACATTAGAATTGAAGATAACAAATGTTCCAAGGAAATCAGGGATTCTGATATAGGTTTCTCTGTTGACTTTGAGCTAGGAGCATTAATGACCTCAATTCCTGTTATATTGAGCATTGGACTCTTTGACATGTTAGTCTGAAAAGATAAATCTTGGGATTTGCGGGATGGAGTGCTACTATAAAGATGTAGACCAGAGGGGGTAGCCCCAATTGGGGTCTTCATAACCTCTAGTAATTTCATAGACTCATCTACCAAGTAGCGTCCACACAACTCTAGGTCAATATCCAAAGGCTGAGAATCCCCGTTATTAACCTCCCTCGACTTGGAATGGCCTAAAGAGACATTAGGAATAGAGTTATCAGATGTTAATGGATCCTTAGTTTGATGTAAATTATCCAGGTTAGAGACTGGACACTTATCATTCTCAGAAAATACAGGAAGAGATGATAAAACACCCAAACTATAATGTAAGCATGAATTTAGATTTCCCAATTCCGTCTCCTTCTTTACCTGATCAGGCACTAAGTTATGCAAGGGAGTTGAACAGGCGCCCTTATCAAAAACAGTCTTTTCCGGGGGCGCCTTATCCACTGTTTTCTCCCACAACTGAAATATCTGGCCTTGGCCCTTCAATTGGAGAGTTGAGGCATTCTTGTTTCGCAGGGGGTTGGATCTTGTCTTAGCAGAGGATCTTCCCCCCAACAATCTCCCAGATCAAAGCTTTTTTGCGGTCATATTTCAGACTAAGTCACAAAGAAGATGAAACAATACACAATTCCAGAAAACGATTTTAAATGAGCTCAATGTTTAAAAAAGGCGAAGCAAATGGAGCGCATCAATCGAACTACAAATATAGCAGCAATTGCCAAGGTCTAAAGAGGCTTGAATGGATACAAAATAAATATGTTTGGAAATAAATGTTAATAAGTGGGCCCAGCCCAGCCTACTTCTGCCACTGAGGGCCCGCCCTTTGCCCGGGCTTAGCACCGGGCGCTCCCGCGCGCTCCCGCGCGCTCCTGCGACACGGGTGATGACAATGTTTTATGGCGCCTCCTGGCGCGTGCCTCACATCACTGCCGCTCTGCCTGCTGGGAAAGGTAGTCCCCACTCGGCGGCCGCTTGGTTGTGGTAGCGGCGGCGGGGGGAATACGGAGGAGGGCCAGCGGCAACTGGGCAGAGTTTTAATTTCTTATAGTCACAGGCAGCAAGGGAGAAATACAGCGGAGCACCCGCTCCAACGCTGTGGGTAGGCAGGAAGCAGAAAGCGGAACACCCGCTCCACCGTCGATGACAATGTTTTATGGCGCCTCCTGGAGCGTGCCTCACGTCACTGCCGCTCTGCCTGCTGGGAAAGGTAGTCCCCCACTCGGCGGCCGCTTGGTTGTGGTAGTGGCGGCGGGGGGACTACGGAGGAGGGCCAGCGACAACTGGGCAGAGTTTTAACTTCTTATAGTCACAGGCAGCAAGGGAGAAATACAGCGGAGCACCCGCTCCAACGCTGTGGGTAGGTAGGAAGCAGAAAGCGGAACCTGTCTCTACTAAATACGGCAGTTCCTCCTGGGGGGGGCGAATAACCCCGCCCCACAAAGCCAGAGCCCAATCGCTCACATTTACTGGAGTGTGGCCAAGTGGGGACTACCAATAGCGAAGAGGGGGGTTTCAAACCCACACACGGCAACTCAATGGCTCCAGCAGTGGGTCCGGTTAGTACTCCTCACAGCTGCAGTTTTCTGCTGACACCAGCTACGAAGCAGGGCCAGAAGGCGGGTACAACCCGCTTCCCCACTCTTTCCTTTATCGGCTGCTCAGCATTGGAAAAGGCTCCGGGTCGGCCCTCGCACACAACTTGTACGTAGCTCTGCCAACAGCTGTTCAGCTGCTCCGTTCGGCCGCACGTACTGGAAGTGGCCCCCGAGTCGCCCCCACACAACTCGCGGCTCACAACGCAGTCGCTCGGCGCAGCTCGCCAACGGCCATTCAGCTGCTCGTTTGTGTTGGAAGCGGCCCCCGGGTCGAGCCCCCACACAACTCGCAGCTCGCGTCTCACAAAGCAGCCGCTCGGCCGCGTCTCCTTGCGTCTCCTCGACATCTCAGAATCGGAACCGGAAGGACTCTGTACGGATCAGTCTGGTAGTTTGAAAGGAAGCATTAGTTTGAATTTAAGGTTTATGTCATTGTGTACCAATAAGATAGGGGGGCCCACCACCAGGAGGGTGTACCGAGTGAGGTATTAGAACGTGATACGTGAGGCGGGTCTCTGCGAGAGTGTATAGTAAGAGGTGGAAGTGTAGGGGTGTGGGCAGGGGGGGCAGTGAAGCCATCAATGTTAAACAATCCGATATGCAACGTTCGCTTATCGGAATGGGGATTCAGCACAGGCAGTGATCAGTGTGGTATATGTGGTCCGGCAATGGTGCGTTGACGTGGGGGGGGGGGAGCCATATAAGTAGGGAGGGCTGGTGGGTGCGGGCGCATCTCGCAGTGTCCACTGCAGGGGGGGGCATGGGGGCAGGGCGCAGACCTCTTCACGTGATCCCCTGCTCCAAGCATTTCTGTTGGAAGGATTGGAGGATGTCATCCCATTGTTGTGCAATTGGGAATTTTCTAAGTCTCTTCTTGTCGTAAGACTGTGCTCTCCACTTGCGCCTAGTTTGTGAGGGATAAGCTCCAATGGCATATGTGTGGGTGTGTGTCGGCTTTCCACCGCTTGGTAAGTAGCCGCTTGGCCGTGACCAGCCCGAGATCCCACTATCGGGCCTGTACCTTGTTCAGCTTTGTGCTCTTGTACAGTCCCAATAGGCAGGCCTCCCAAGTCTTTAGTACGTGCTCGTTAGTGCAATGCGTGAGTAGCGCAGTCACCCCATCCCAATATTGCTCAAGGTCGGGGCATAAACAAAGCATATGTAGGAGGTCCGCCCCCACCAAGGAGCAGCATTTGCAGGCTGTGTCCGTAACCGAAAAATACCTGTTAATTTTGTCTGGGGTGAGGTATGCATGGTGTAGTTTGTAAAGTTGTATGATTTTGAAGCGAGGATTAGGCAGGATATTAACCGGTCCTACCAGTACCATTGCCCACTCCTTGCCTGTCCAATCCCTTCCTCGGTCTACTGCCCATTTCTCTCTCAGTTGTACGGTAGTGGGTTGTGTGTGAAGGAGAAGAGCCTGCACTAGCCAGTGAATTATGTGGGAGCCATTGTTCATAACGTGAAGGTATTGTATAAAGTGGTGCATTGGCAGCTCTTCGGACATGTCACCCCAGGCGGCAGTTAGCGTGTGGACAAGGGACGCGTGCAGTAAGAATTGCCCAGTCAGGAGAGATGTATCCTCTGCAAGGCTTGCAAATGGGAGGAGAGCGCCATCGGAGTATAGGTCCCCCAGTGTTTCCACCCCCGCAGTGGTCCAGCTGTCTATCATTACAGTCGTCAGTGCTCCAGTTGTTGTCTGGGTGCCTAGTAGAGGGAGTATTGGGGCATACGGTACTGTCATTCGGGTGAGACGCAGGCAGCGCAAAAAACATATGCGCGCTACTGCAAGATACAGGTACGAGGGACGAGGAATCCGAGTTAGTGGATGAAACAGCACGTGGATCAGTAGCGGAGTTCAGACAATAATATCCGTGGCAGTGTCTCCCAAGCCTTTACCACCCAGCCATCCCGATACCCATTGCCTCTGCGCCGCCAGGTAATATAGTTCCATGTTGGGAACTGCAAGTCCTCCCGCTTCAGTAGGCATATATAGCTTCGCCAGTGCAATGCGTGGTCGGCCCTTGTTCCAGATCAGGTCACGAAGCAGGACTTCGAGATCTTGGAACACCCGGTTGGGAACATAGGATGGAATATTGGCGAAGTAGTACAATAGCCTAGGTAGAACTATCATTTTTGCCAAGGCTACTCGGCTGGGAACGTTTAGTGGTAGAGTTTTCCAAAACCCAATTTGCGACCGGATGGATGAAATCACCTGCATCAGTTCCCTTCCAATATATCTGTAGGGTTATGGTATATGTGGATACCCAGGTATCTGAATGTCGTGGAATACCACTGTAGTCTTTCGCCACCTATGTATATCTCACTCTCCGGTGCCTACGCGGTCAAAGGAATAAGCCCCAGATTTGGCCCAATTGACTTTTAAACCCGACATCTACTTAAAGGTGCGGAAGATGCCAGCAAGGGACGACGGGACATCAGTCAGATCTTTGATATAGAGGAGTAGGTCGTCCGCATATAATGATACCGCATGAAGGCCATCTGCCATCGGTATACCCCACTCTGCGCCTCGGGACTTGAGTATGGCGGCCAGGGGCTCCACGCCCAAGAAGAACAGCAAGGGCGACAGGGGGCAGCCCTGTCTGGTGCCTCTCTGCACGCGGATAGGGTCGGAAAGCAGCGTGCCAGTGCGGACGCGAACTGTGGGCCTACGATACAATAGGCCAACCATGGTCTCGTAGTCGTTCCCCAGTTTGAATTTGTTCCTTGATGCTCGTAGGTATGGCCATTCCACCGAGTCAAATGCTTCCTCTAGGTCCAGCACCGGACATCCGGCGTGTGGCCATTGACGCGTGGCGTACTCTTGAATGCGGAATAAGCGGCGGATGTTATAGGAGGTATGGCGCGTTGGTACAAATCCATTCTGGTCGTGGTGTACTAGAGTTGGTACTAGAGGGGCCAGTCTTCGGGCTAGCGTGGAAGCGAGAATTTTATAGTTCGTATTGAGGAGGGCCAGAGGACGGTAGGAGCCCAGGCGTTCGCTATCTCTGCCGGGTTTGAGCAGGGATATGAGGGTAGCCTCATTAAGTGTCGAGGGAAGGGAGAAATCGTCCATGGCCGCAGCATACATTTTTAACAGTTGGGGAATGAGGATGTCCGAACCGGCCTTGTAGAATTTGGCTGGCAAGCCATCCGGGCCCGGAGTGTTGCTATTCGAGTGGTTGAAAATGGTGTCGCGGAGTTCCTCGGGATCAAGTGGTGCTCCGAGGTCATCCTGCTGCGCAGTTGTCAAGGTAGGCAACTGTAGGGGCGAGAGATACTCGGCTATGTTAGGCAGTGGTATACTTAGCCGGGAGCAATATAGCCCCGAATAATGATCTATGAACGCCTCATGTATTTGGCATTGTGAATAGAGTGGTCTACCTCCTTCCGCCTGAATCGCTGATATGGGGGTCGTGCGGTCCTCTCGTGCAATCAGCCAGGTCAACAGTTTGCCAGGCCTGTCACCCTGGCGAAGCGTGCGAGCAGAGTGTGCCGCAAAGTTAATGTTGCGTAGGCGTTCCAGTAGGTGACCATGTTCCGCTTTGGTCTCCGTTAGGCGATTATCCGTACCCCCCACTGCGTCCTGTTCATGGTTCAACAGTTCAGTCTCTAGTCGTGTCAGGTCATCCTCTAGCTGTCGTCACATGTGCCCTTGTGTGCCCAAACACCTTAAATGCGTCCTATTCGATCTGGGGGGAGGATGCCGTACCGGTATTGTATTCAAAATATTGTGCTGTTTGTGTAAGTAAGGAATCGCGGAAGGCCGCGTCTAGTAGGAAGTCAGGTTAGAGGCGCTGAGTGGGAATAGATGGACGTGGATTTTCCCATGCAATTGCCAGTGTGTGGGGTTGTGATCTTAATGTGTGCGGCCCATGTATTGTATGTCTGTAACTAACGGGAGAAGATCAGCGGTGACCATGAACTGGTCTAAACGTACATGTAGGGTATGCGCACCCGACCAGTAGGAGTATGTCCGTGTCGTCGGATATCGTGTTCTCCATGCATCAAGGAGGTCCCACTGTGTGGCCCAGGTGAGTAGGGTTTTCGTGGTGGCGTATGCTTGGGCGTTGGCTGGGGGTGCGGAAGATCTGTCCAGAGTTACGTCTAGGACGCAGTTGTAATCGCCCCCTAGAATCCACGGGATCCCGTGCCAGGCCGTCAATGCCGTAGAAAGGCGAGCAAAGAAAGGGCCCTGATCGGTATTTGGGGAGTATAACGAGGCCATCACTACTGGGTGTCCATCGAGTCTGCCCCGGGCCATTACGCACCTACCCTCTGTGTCTACCTGTGTGTCCGTGTCCGCCCACGGGGTACCTGGCCGGATCTATAGGAGTGCCCCTCGGGCAAAGGAGGAATACTCAGTGGCTTAAAGTTGACCGCGCCATTTGCGGCGCAGCGCATGTACCTCTGCCTTATTTAAGTGAGTTTCTTGTAACAGGGCTACGTGAAATTTGTGACGTTTCAAGTATGAATAGATCTGGTAGCGCCTCGACGGTGTGTGCATGCCCCTAACATTCCACGTACATATCTTGATTTCAGCCATGGTCGTTGCTTGCGTAAGAATCACCCCCTCCACTCATTTTCTATCTCTCAGATGGGAACCCCCACCGATCTCTTGGCATCTCCCTACCGTTCAGACCAGACACAGGCACTGTCACATGGAGGAATAACCCAGGCAATACCCAGAGGGTGGGGGCGGGATAAAAAGCACATAGTCCAAACAATGCAAAACAGTAACAAATACCAAAAGGTCGGCTTCGCAACATGTCTCCGTCCAAACACTCTAATGAGTTAAAAAAGTGATATAGAGCTAGGGGGTGGTAAGTGGTTGGCATCAATGACGACATTGCTATACAGTTCACAAATTGGGAAAAGAGGAAAGGAACAGAGGGGGGGGGGGTTTGCTGCCCACCCAAGGCCGTAGAAAGTTTGCCACAGCTAGTGGGTGTCTCCGGATGTCAACCCACCCGGTGGAAAAGGAGAGTATGTCCGCATACAGTTACATGGTACAGGAAAGTTAGTGCGGAGGCACAAGTCAATGGCAAGCAGTGGCCGCACATCACTACAAGAGGTGCAGTCCCGGCAGTGAGAAGAGTGTCCCAGTGTCACTTGACCAGTGAGTGTGGTGATTGCAAGGGGTTACTCACTGCGTCTCGCCGGTGCCAGTGTTTGCAGAGCAAGGGAATTCCACCCTCACCCTACTCCAACGAGACTCATGTGGATCATGGTGAGTCAAGGCCGCGCCAGTGAGGCCATCCGCTGCAAGGTCTCAAGTCTAGTATTTTCGGAGGGGTCCTCTCAGACTGGTAGGTCTGTGGCGTGATGTCGGGGAGTTCGGTGGACTGTTGAGAGTCCGGCAATCCATAGATGGCCTCATCATCGCTGGGGAAAGCTTGTGGGCTGGCATGCAGTGTGGAGGAGGGTGCTGGGGAGCTGCTGATCTCTGATACTTTGCTTAGTGCGTCTCGCTGTTCCTGTAGAATCTGATCTGCTGGGGGGGGACCATGTAGTCGTCTCTTGTGAATGTTGAGGTATGGGCGATTTGTGGTGGCGGCGTCGTTTCTGCCCTCTGGCGCGCGTCATCGTGGTGGTGCCTTTAGTTCTCCTGGGTGTCCCTTCCACCCGCCATCCAACCAGGCCTCAACTTCTTCAGGATCAGTAAAGAAGTGTGTTTTGTCCTGTGCCACTACACGCAGTCTGGCCAGGAAGGAGGAAATATTTAAGGCCCAACTGCCTCAATCTGCGCTTTGCCGCCAGAAATGAGTGTCTCTGTCTATGTACCTGAATGCTATAGTCAGGAAAGAACATCACTGTGGCGTTGTTAATCCGGATGTCACCAAGTTTCCTGGACTCACGCAGGATAGTGTCTCGGTCCCTGTAATTGAGGACGCGGAGGATCAGCGGACTGGGGTTGAAGCCTGGGGGGAGGGGTCTCGTAGGGACGCGATTTGCCCTTTCCATTACGAAGTAAGGTGACAACACACCCTCCGGCCGGAGGCCCCTTAGCCATTCTTTCACATGTCCGGTGGGGCCGGTCCCCTCCCATTTCTCCGGTATTCCGACCAGCCTTCTGTTGTTCCGTCGTGCCCGTCCTTCGCGTCCTCCGCCCGCTCCTCCAGGAATTCCACACTGTTCAGGAGGTCTCGGACATGTTTTTCCGTTTGACTCACTCGGGGTTCAATATCAGTCACCGAGCCCTCCAGTGCTGCGGTGCGGTCTTGCAGCTTTTTATGATCAGCCTTCAAATGGGTCAGGTCAATCGCCACGTTGTCTATCTTAGCCTCCAGGGAGATGCGAGTCTGTCGTAGAGATGCTTTTAGGCGTTCCATTACGGCAAGCACATTGTGCAATTTCGATGTCACAGCGTCAGAAGCCATCTTGGGTGGTGATTTGGTTTGCTTCCCCTTAAGCGATGTGCCACCTGTGCCCGTACGTGTCCTCACTCCCCCAGACATGAGCAAGATGTGGCGTGCAAACGTCCTCTATGTTTGATGCGTGCGGTGTAGAGGGTATAGTTGCAATAGGTGTGGTTGCGTGGCCGGGGTGTTAGGCCGTAGATCCCTGGGAGGGACACCGAGCTGTTTCCAGGGGTAGATCACAATGGCGGTGCTGCCAAAGACCGGCAGCTAACACCTCAGGTTTCGGGCAACGATGTTCTCAATCGTGCCAGGAGTGGCAATGGGGCAGTTGTTAAGCGCAGCTCCCTCACCCTCAGAGTTCGTCTTTGCAAATGGCGTCTCGCGTCTCCCTTTAACTCCTCACCGCCGTTAGGGTCGGCCATCTGAGCGCGCTGTTCAGGGAGTTGCCAGAGTCTCTCTCCCTCCGGCGCCGCTCCTACGGGTGGTCGGAAGAAGCCGGATCGCGCCCCCGCACTTCACCGGCAGCGTGATGCGTAGTCCACGAGGTGTAGGGCCTTCCCACAGGCTTCTGTTGCGGGCAGGCGTTGCGCCTCACCAGCCGCCTCGTGGATGTCGGCGGGTTTTTGCAGGGGCAGTGTGTCGCGGTGGAACAGCAGGCGCATAGGGGTCACCCAGGTACCGTTGTTCGGATGGCGCCAAGTAGGCCATGTGGTTGGGCCTGTCTCCGGGTCTGCTCACAGCCGTGGTCTGATCAGGATATCAGTTGCGGAGAAACGGCCTTAGGAAGGGGAGCTCAGATCGGAGCTCTACCCTTCTACGTCCGTCGCCATTGCGCGCCAAGCCACGCCCCCTCCCTATGCCACGCGTCAATGGGGACTGTTTCCCGATATTGACAAGTAAGCTAATGGCCTCTGGCCTTTTCCTCGTTGACTGAGGGTGTAGTTTAAGCATTTCCGCTTTTAACGGGCACTTTTTATTAACGGTAACACTTCTGGGCTCATATACCATAAAGGGGTTATGTTTGCCTAACGAAGGTGTTTATTTGCAGGCTAACATGCCTCGCGGTATTTTGCAAAACAATTTTTTTACACAATGTTGATCATTTTAAAATTACAATTAGTATGGCATGCCTGAGAGTTAGCTGTCTGTTTTCCCACTTGGCAGTACTTGGTGGGTCGAATTGAATTATACTAATCACATTTATTGACTACTGGATGATTTTTGCTTTCTTCACATTGTTAACAAACAATTCATACACAATGACGATAAGAGTGGGGATTGTTATATCTGTTCAATTTTTCTTTATGTTTATGGTTTTATTTCAGATTTAACAGCCCTCACGTGCTGGAGGGGTTGCATGTAGGAAGTTCCTGTGCACCAGTTAAATTCAAGTTTGTAATCCTTTCTTTATTTCCCCGCCCTTTCAGTACTGGATCCTTAGCGAGCGCCGCCTACAGACGAGGAGTTGTGTGGTCCTGATGAATGCTGAGCTGACTATTGGCTCACTCAAAGCAGAAACATGTCGACCTTTGCACTTTTATGTTTAGGACTCTTTGGTTTAAATTAACCCAACCATTTGTATGTCCGACTTTCACCTTTTTTAACGGAGTTAGAACTTTTCCTTCATTAAATAAATGCTTTTCTGCTTTGGGGAATAGTCCTTATTCCTTTTAATTCACTTTACACTGTTGGGTACTACCTCACGTACTTACAACAAGAACCCAATGAAGACAACTGGCTACCAACTTTCAGTTGGTACCTGAGGGTTCTTTTTCTTCACTGTGTCTGCTGAGCTCACCCATTTTCTCTTTTTCCTCTTTTTGATCATATTTCTTGGTGGTGGTAACTGAATATCTTTACCCCCTTCTTTTTGGTTTTTGTTCTAGTCACTCTTTTGTTGTTTGATCTTAGCCATAATATCCACCTCCCATTGGATATAATGGCTAAGAACTGGTCTTAGCAGGCGTTAGATTTTGGAGATATTCGCGCTTAGCGCAAATATTCCCATCGATATGCCTGCCTTGATAATAGGCGATGTTAGCAACTGTTTTTAGTCGCTAATAGGTTGGATATGCCCACTTTGCATGTCATTACTGATAAATATCGTTGACATGCAAAGCGGGCCCCAAACTGCTCGCTATCGCCTCAAAGCTATCACTACATTAGGTAGCGACAGCTTGCTAATAGGGCGGTATAATCTCGCCAGTCTTGGTAATATGTCCCCTAGTGTTTTTACTGATTTTAACTACTTTTATTTTACAGCCATATCTTAAATGTGTTTTAAATACTCGTCATAGATATATTCTTTAAGTGTTTAAGATTAGTCATATTTCACAGGTTAATTACCTTTCCCATTATGAACGATTGGTCTCCAAATCTCCCAAACTGTCCTTGTGATGACAGAATGCCTCAAGCTACTCTGCATGCGGTACTTTTCTGGTAAATTTTATACTGTGTATAGAAAGAGGTATGTTATCCCCCTTATTAGACACATGTCCCCTCTACAATGTCACCCTGCATACTTGTTTTTACAATCTTTGACAACATTAGACGTGTGCTGCAGAATGTCTTCATTCCTAAGGGCTGTTTTTAACGCTAGGAAAAAAAACATTCTAGTTCCTTCTGTTAGACCTGGCAGCCCTTTGGGTGGTCCCTCCTCACCATTATTTATTTTATCCTTTTTCTTTTTGGCCTCTGATTTGTTTTCTTAGGTGTCCACTATAATCTTTTGTTTTTTTTAAACTGGTGTTGACCCTTGGACTCTGGGCGCCTCCTCATTACTTACTAATGATGCAGTGCAGGTGCTCCTATAAAATGGAGGGAGAGTAGGGAAACATAAAATGGTGGCCTACACAAATCTTGCAACAAAAGGAGAGATGTCCGGTCAACTAGATGTGTGTGCTGTACTGGAAACTAAAAAAACAGTGGGATCATATAGCAACCAAAAGAAATAACACTGGGCTGAGAAACTCCCATCAGCCCACCCTTATGGCGGAATATCATCATGTGGGATACAGATAGTAAATCTAAAACTCGCCCAACTCATCAGTCGATGGTACAGAGATGGATATCAGAGGTGGAACTCTAGCCACAGTGTTGTTCAAATGGTGCTGATGATGTGCAGTGCTGTGAAGATGTGAGTGATATAATAAAATTGGCTACTAGGGCAAAAAATCAAGTTTAATAAGGATTGTCCTAGTGTCAAAATTAAAATGACACGTAATAGTCTGAAAGTATAACTATATTTTGTCACTGTGCAGGGAGATCAACATGTTTCAGCCGAGCGGAACATACTGTCCGGCTTTCTTCAGGACCCAGAATGATATAGCTACTGCAAAAAGTGAAAAATAAAGAGTGTTACTGTGCATAAAATGTTCAATTACTCCTACCAGGAACTTGGGTCCCCAATGTAGTCTGGTGGGAATGAATCAGTTGTCGTTTCCTAAGGGGGAAAAAACAGTGCACAAGGTACATAGTGAGGCCTACACAAATCCCCTCAAAACCTGG
>NW_028245891.1:0-19877 GCF_964263255.1 Lissotriton vulgaris | reverse complement strand
TAGAAATGTAGAAAAAGCACAATATAGAGCATTTGATGCTATCAGGTGATAGCAAGGATTTACCCCGTGCCCAAGATTAATGCTTTATGATGTTTTAGTGACCCCTATGAGCAGTAATGGTCGGATTTGTACGACATGTCTATGTTAATGCCCTGTACAAACCTGGATATTGTATGTGAAGTTATGTAAACTACCCTATATCGGAATGGATGAACCTACCTTCTCAAGTTTGTGAGTTATACTAAGGACCATTGTGTAAAAAAGTGGCGTACCACAGCAAGTCAACTTGCGGTGCCGCACGGTTTGACAGGGAAAGGGCAGGAATACACCATATTTACCTCAATTCAGCCAGGGCCGGACTGGGAACCAAAACCGGTACTAGGAAGCTTGAATCCGGTCCAGGGAAGGCATGGCTTGGCAGTTCGGGCTGGACTGTTCCCATGAGGCACAGGGTCTGACTGATTTGCATATGGCCATGTCTGAACTGGGGTGGCAGAGTGGGCTAAAGAACGGTGATGGATTAAACCCAGATCTGTTGACTGGGTGTGAGTGTTTGATTGGTTCATATGCTCCGTCCATCATCACCCCCTTTTGTACCGCTTTGTTCGCCATAAGTTGGCAGGGTATGCTCAGACGTGAGTCCCTTGCTCACTTTTCCACTGGATTCAAGCAAGCCTGGCTGAAGACGGCTGTAATGCCAGAAACCGGTACTAGGAAGCTTGAATCCGGTCCAGGGAAGGTATGGCTTGGCAGTTCGGGCTGGACTGTTCCCATGAGGCACAGGGTCAGACTGATTTGCATATGGCCATGTCTGAACTGGGGTGGCAGAGTGGGCTAAAGAACGGTGATGGATTAAACCCAGATCTGTTGACTGGGTGTGAGTGTTTGATTGGTTTAGATGCTCCGTCCATCTGTGGTAAAATCTACTTACCCATGCTTAATTTATGCGGTAAAATCAATAAGAATAACTCAGATAAATAAGAGGCAAAATCCGTGATATTGAGGTTTACTCAAAAGGGTTTTATTCCTTGAAAAGGAATTGGGTATTTGGCTTGAGCCAAGGTGGCATACCATTCCGTCACACCACACAGGTTCGGGAAGGGACTGACAGACAACATTTTATTGACAGTTATTCATATATATAGTCAATGCATTACAATAAAGGCATATGCAGAAGGCGTAACAGCTGAGAAGAGAGATAAAATGCTCATACGTAACAGAAAAAGGCGTTGCAATAGGCGTGTATGAAGGCGTGTACTAGAAACGTCATTTACCATGAGGTCACAAGTAGGTGGATCCATAAGAGAATCCTGCAGTGTCAGCAGAATTACATGGCAGAGATGCGCGCGCAGCAGTATGACGTGTGGTTGACGTGTAACTGGAGGGTGAAGGAGACTTGACATTTAGCTCTGTAAGTGTAGACATAAGTCTGGGATGTCAGACCAACCTAATCCCAAATCGTATCTGATATCTTATGTTTAAGGAACTGTAGTATCTGGAAGGGAAAGGTCTCTCGGACGGAGGCTATTCTATACTGGTTGTGATTGCGTGTATAAGCGTCTTGTGTCTACGTGTCTGCATGAGAGGTGAGGGGGCATGGGCCTACCATGGCAACGGAGTCTATGAATTACTTGCACAGAGACAGAAAGGCCGGGCCCAGTGCTCCTGCAGCTGGGAGGATGTTTACTTGAACGACGAGACAGGAATGTATTTTCGAGGAGTGGAGCAGATAAATCGAAGGTTGAAGAAAGTCTTGGCAGGCAGAAGGCTGGGCTAAGCGCCGTGAGCCGTGCGAGGAGTAAGGCAGGGGTCACTGGTACAGAGGCAGCCTGACTGAGGCCTTCAGAGTCAGAAGGCAGGAAAAAGAGGCTCGATGGCAGAATCAGGGCCTACTTCGCCAGAGCTGAAAAACGTGTAAAGTATATCACAAAAAGACGTTGGCATAGCATATTTAGAAACTGAATATTCAATCCGTTCATGGCGGATCTGAAAGAGGACATGTTAAAGATGGACGCAAATGTATTTGCGTCTTCATATCTGGCACAGGAGGGAAATTACATGCACTTCAAACTAGTACATGGAGACGGTGGGGTACGCGTTAGGGAACATTACTTGACCAAAAATCTATATTTCCTCATTCCCTCCTTGTTCCCTACGGACCCTTCATGATACATCGATCCTCATGAATCGATCAATCTGTTCACGTAACATCATTTGCTCTTCTTTCTTCTTTTCGCGTTTTGAATGAGAATTTGAATGCGGAATGCATGATGTGGCGCACAGGCCACAAATCGCCGGCCCACATTGTAGACACAGGCAGCAACTGAATACTATGAGAAGGGCAATACCTAGGAGGGATAGGATCTTCCATCCCCAAGCAGTTAACGTTGTCCAAAACCAACCGGACCAAGTCCAGGTGCCTGGATTCTGGTGTATCAAACTTGCAATTTTATGAAGACGTGTGATAGCTTTATATACAGTTGGCGCGTTTTCTGGAATGAAAACACAGCAACTTGACCCGATGACCTTACAAGCTCCACCCCTATCTGCCAAGATGACGTCAATAACAAGACGATTTTGAAGAACTACAACCCGCATGGCGGACTGCTCCTCCGTTAGGTTGCCTAGAGCTGAAGTAGTCTCATTCACTACTGCTTCGAGAGTTCTGGTTAGTCTGCGTATCAGTTTACTATTAAAAACAGCACCTAGATAGGGGAAAAAACCTTTATTGAAGTCCGTATATTGCTCCCATGCCGTTTCAGTGTAATCGACAAGTGGGAGATCTCTTCGGAGTCGATGGTTCACTAGATTAGTATTTCTATGATAATCAGGAGGGGCTAGGAAAACAGGTGGCAAAAGGAATGCAATGTAACAGGTACCATCCCAGTCTAGAGGTAAGCGTATGTATGCGGTATGGCCGCAAACAAAATAGGAATGACGTGAAGCTCTGAATGAAGATTTACCTTGGTCACTGAATTCGACCACAGTAGTGCATTTGCTATGACCTAAATGTACTGAACCATTTTTCCGGACACATAATTCGCCTGTGACTGGTAATACTGACATAGCTGGTAAGACTGGTGCGGCTTCAGATTCAATTGTTAGAATCATGAAATTAATGGTGTAATTACCTAACCCATACACTTCATTTTCTAAATCAGTTCCTGTCCCAACGGGAAGTCCCTCCTTGTCAGGGTAGCAGGCTTTAAGCAAGACTAAGTTCAGGTTTCCCCAAACCCAGCTTCCTTCATATACAGCAGTATCAGGATCTAGGGCATTAATCAATTTAAACCACGCGCCACATGAACCATTGTGAGTAAACGGGTACGGAAAGAGGGGCAGAACTCCCTTGTATTTCTGGTAAGGAGGGAGTCGGCAACATATCCAACAATTTGTAGCGTTATTAGTCTGATGGGAGTGATGTAACATACTAATGAAAGTGTTGTTGCGCAGCGCAAGTCTGTAGGATAATTCGTGAGGGGGTAATTCACTAAAGGAATGTTCAGCAGTGACGTTATAAGCAGATTGTGCATGCTTGAATATAGGGTAATATATGTGCAATACAATACTAGCAGCAATAATCAGAAGACTTATAAAAAACATAATCAGTAGCGCCACTATACAGTGACTACGAAGTGATTTACAATATGCACTCTTCTTGAGTTGTCTTTGTCTATCTCTCTCTCTATCTCGATCTAGGGGATACATGTCAGAAACTAATTTAACCGATTCACCTAGGGGAGGACTTAAACAATTAAACTGTCTGACTTGCTAGATCGTAATTTCAGTCTATATTCTTCAGAGGAGGTTTTTTCAACCAAAGGGAGTTTCGAATCAGTTTGTGTAGGAGGGCAGGGCTTAGAGTCCAAGTCCGAAGGAAGTCCGTGAAATTTCTTGACGTGGCTGGAATGCAGCCACCCTTTCCTGCCCTCTACTTTTATTGCTGTCCTGGTTGTTAGAAGGACCAATTTCGGGTTTTGCCAGCGGGGCTCCAATGGACCTCTCCGATCGAAGTTGCGCACGAAGACAAAGTCCCCCGGGACCACCTCGTGGGGTTTCACCTCGGTGTTGTCGGGAAAAGCTGCAGCTACCTGTGAACGACAAGATTGTAGTGCAGACATCAAGGAGGCAAGGTAATCTGTCAGCATAATGCAGTCAACATCTGTAATTTTACGTGGAATAGGCGTCCCCCACATATTCGGTGGCCTCCCAAAGACCACTTCATACGGGGATAGCCCAGTTCGAGAATGGGCCACCATCCTCATATAGAAGAGGGCAACCGGCAAAGCAACTATCCAGTCAACACCCTTCTCTCTACAGATCTTGGAAAGTCGAATTTTTAGAGTCTGATTATGGCGCTCCACGAGACCTGCTGCCTCGGGATGCCGGACACAGTGGAACTTCCACTGATAGCCTAACAGGAGTGTAATGTGTTTCACAAGCTCGGATGAGAATGGCTGACCGTTATCTGAGTACACGATACGGGGCAAACCATACCGTGGGAAGAATTCACGAACCAGCTGCTTGGCAGTGGTCGGAGCAGTATAATCTGGGACTGGGTATGCTTCTGTCCATCGGGAAAGAGCGCATACAACTACGAGGACATATTTGAATCCTCGACAACGCTCCATCTGGATATAATCCATCTGGAGGACTTCAAAAGGGTGTTCGGGAGGCTGAAATCCACCTTTCTCTACGGGGATGCTTTTACCTGGATTAAACTGACCACAAATCATGCAAGTACGCACTTTCTGCTTGGCTGCTGCTCGTAAGTTATTATTGAACCATATGTGTTGAATACTGTCTAGCATTGCTTTCTCTCCTAGGTGTGCAGGACTATGTATCGTGTTAATGATAACCTGAACCATAGAGTCGGGGAGAAACCATGTAGATTTTCCCTTCGTCATCCATCCCTGGTCTGTTTGGATCCCTCCTAATTCAGTCCATTTCTTAATTTCGTCTGGCGTGGCATGTGTTTGTATGTCAATTACATCACGTGCGGGATCCCTGACTGTCATGCAGTGTGTCGGTGCTACTGTTTGTGTCTGTTCAGTTACATGAGTTCGGTTTTGAGCAGTTTGCTTTGCTGTTCGGTCTGCCAGGTCGTTACCCTGGTATCAGTAACTTTTGTATGTGCCTTACATTTCATGATAGAAATTTCAGTGGGTAGATGTATTGCATCTAACAGAGCTTGAATGAGGGGACCATGTTGGATGTTGGCACCGTGAGAAGTTAAGTAACCTCTCTCTCGCCAAAGGACTCCAAAGTCGTGAACGACTCCGAATGCATAACGTGAATCAGTGTATATATTGACTCTCTTATTCTTGGCCTGGATACATGCTTGTGTCAGAGCGATGAGCTCTGCTGCTTGAGCTGACAAGGTGTCGATACAATTGGTTTCAATAACATCAGTGTCTGTCGTGACTGCGTAGGCTGCCACTAATTCACCTGTCTTTGTTCTCATACATGAACCGTCCACATAAAGTGTCAGGTCTGGATCTGATAATGGAACATCTGTCAAGTCTTGTCTGGGTTTTGTTGTAATAGTAATGACTTCAATACAATCATGTGCCAATGGATCTACTCCATTGAGTGGCAATAACGTGGCAGGATTTAATGTGCTGCAGCGTCTGATTTCTATGTGTGGTTGAAACAATGTCAGTTCGTAACCTGTCAATCTTGCTATGGTCAGGTGTTGAGTCTGAGTTCGATTTAAAAGGACTTCCATGGAATGTGGAACCTGTACTGTCAATGGATGTCCTAACACAATGGAATCACTCTGTCTAATTGCTAAAGCTGTCGCTGCAACTGATTTCAAACACGCCGGAAGGGCCTGGGCTACTGGATCTAATGTGCTAGAAAAGTAAGCACACGGTTTGTGTGAACCTGCTTGTTCCTGAGTGAGGACTGACAAGGCAGTACCTTCACGTTCTGTGACAAAAAGTGTAAAAGGTTTACTGTAACATGGTGTCGCTAAAACAGGTGCTTGACATAAGGCTTTCTTCAAGTCTTCAAAAGCTTGTGTATGTTCCTGAGTCCAAGGGAGAACAGTCGAAGTCGCTGCCTCCTGTGTTGTCAACTGAATGAGTGGTTTTGCTAGAAATGCATATTGGGGAATCCATTGTCTGCAGTATGAAGTGAGGCCTATGAAAGCCCGCACCTCCTTTTGTGTCTTGGGTGGTGACATGTTTACAATTAACTGAATGCGATCAGGAGTGAGCTGTCTCCCCACTTTGGACAGCAAGTGACCCAGGTACACAACTTGCTGAACACAGAATTGCAGCTTCGAAGGGGACACCTTGTGCCCCTTGTCAGCCAGGAAGTTCAAAACAGTCAGTGAGGCATGTTCACAATCGGGTTCGCTTCGAGCGGTGATCAGCAGATCATCGACATATTGAAGCAGGGCAGTGTTAACTGGCATGTGGATACTGTCGAGTTGTTTTTTCAATGCTTGACTATAAATGCTGGGGCTTTCCGTGAATCCTTGAGGTGCGCGTGCAAATTTGAAAGATCGTCCATTTAAACTGAATCCGAACAAGTATTGGCTTTCCGGATCGATCGGGACACTGAAGAAGGCGTTCTTGAGGTCAATTACAGTGAAGAACGTCGCTTCTGAGTCAATAGCTGTCAGTAATGAGGAGATATCTGGGACCACAGGATACTGTGGTACAATGCATTTATTCAATTCGCGCAGATCAATAACTAATCGATAAACAGGTGGTACATTTGGGTCAGTACGTTTAAGAACTGGAATAATAGGAGAATTACATACATTAGAGTCAGTTTCCACAACCACTCCTTGTGCAATGAGCTCGTCAATGATTCTCAGTAAAGCCACTACAGCATCTGGGGGTAACTTGTATTGTCGAATAAGTGGTAATATTACTCCTGCTTTGAGTGTGACTCGATATGGTGTAATGTGCATACAACCTACATCAGTGGGGCCTTGCGCCCACAAGTGTGCAGGGACATCCTGTAATCTGCGATCCATGTCTCTCAATACATAATGGCCTTTGAAATCTCGCAAAAACAATCGTACTCCTTCCGGAGAACAGCATATAATAGCTCCTAGAGCTTTCAATGTCTTTATGCCTAACAGGTTTTCTGGGCATGATTTCGTAAGCAATAAATCTGTAGTCCGTGTCAAAGGACCAACTGCAAGAGGAAGGGGTTGTGATACTTCATTAATAATGGGTTTTCCTGAAAATCCAAGGGACACGTTCTGTGAGCCTGAGAGGGGTGCCCCTGGTACTTCATTGTGACTTATAGTGGTTCTGCTTGCCCCTGTATCAATGAGAAACTTTCTGTCCTTTCCTAATACTTGACTGTGTACATAAGGACCCCTTTGATCTACAGGAACCTCAATAAGAGGCAAGCGGAACTCCCTCTCCAGGCTGTTTCATGTGTATCGTTGATAATCGGGGTAGTCATTTTGTGCATACTGGTACATCTGCTGTGTCGTGTTTTGTGTTGCGGTGATAGGCTGTTGTTGGGGTATCGCTACGGTCTGTGATGAAGCTGGCATAGGCGGAATATGTTGTACATTCTGTGGTACTTGTTGTTGAACCTGATCTTGTCTAGGTGGACGCGGTCTCTCTTTGGTCTTACCCGTGGAGATATTGTGTTTCAGAACTGCACAATCGTTTATATAATGACCTGGCTGTTTACAATAGTTACATACCCCTTTAACAGGAGCCGTTGAATTACTGGGCTGGGTCGCACCCTTTTTGTGACCGTCAGCTGGAACTGACTGAGCAACTAACATTTTCATTTTTGTATCTTTCATACGTCTTTGTTCGTGTTCTTGTTCTTCTCTAAGTCTATTCTGATGGTACTGTAACATTTGTAACATTTGTGAAGGAGTATTAGCTTGCCAAGTACTTTCTACTTTCAGGACTCTGTTCTTGACCTGGGGCAGGGAATTCTCGACTAATTTCGTTACAAAAAGATGTGGATATGACTCGCTACTTGCTTTCAGACCGCTATTAATACCAAAACATTTCTCAAATCGGGTGTAGAAATCACTAGTGTCTTCATCGGGTTTCTGTTTGCAGGCTGAGATTGCACCCCAATCTTCCTTTTTCGTACTCAATAAACGTGGCAATACTTGTACTAACAACCCTGGTAACGCCTTGACTTTGTCTCCAAGCCCTAGGCCTGGAACTCGAGTATTTTCTTCATCTTCTAATGCAGCCCAATCAATCTTTGTGTCTCCCACCTCCCACTCTTTTTCTTTGAGTTTCTCGTATATACCTGGAGGCAGTAATACTTTCAATATTTTCATAAGGTCTGGAAAAGTGTAATCACCCATTAATAACATATCCTTTATTTCACGGTGAAAACCTGCGGGATCTTTGTCATGACTAGGTACTAATTTCTTCATCTCCAATAATTCCATTTTAGTTATGGGTGTGTACACAAACACGCGCCTAAGCGTATTGTCTGCGTTCTGTACTGGGTGCACTTCTCGCAACGGATTCTGTCTGTCCATATAATACATTTTTCTTTCCATGACACGTGCTGAGTTGATCTGTGGACATAAGAAGGTACTATACTTGTGACGATGTTCTAGAATTACTTTAATTAGATCAGTACCCAGACCACTCCATCTGTTCATGAGCAGTTCTATTAATATATCAGGAAGAGGGCCTGGATCGGAATGTTGGCTTCTATACAATAAGAGCAGGTGTTGTATCATGTATATACCAGCTAAACGCTGTTCACTTGGTGTCAGGTTCAAAAACGTATGTGCTAACGCATCATCACCATATTTCTCGGAATTGTCAGCCCATTGCACGGCTGACCTAGCTAGTTCTTGTTCGTCCATAGAATCGAGTACATGGTACCCCATTCGTTCTTGAAGTACTTTATCAGTGGCCTGGAATAAGTGTTCGGACGTTTTCGGATTACACATGGCTTCCTGAAAAATCCTTTTACTTTCTGGACGCACTGGGCGCATTGAATTATTGAATGGTCTTCCTTTACCTACATAAGCTATCATTTCTCTGGCCGGTGTCTGTGTGTGCTCTGGTGTCTCTGCTTGATCGTCCTCCTCCTCCGAGGATTCATGTTTGTCTGAATCTACTTCCGGTAGCGGCTGTCTTTTCTCATGCATTTTATTTATTGCAGTTCTGATTCTTCGGTACATATTTTCTATACAGGCTTGTTTATCATGATTCCCATCTGCTATATTCTGGCCCCACCTGTGGAGTGCTTTTACGTCATCCGGGTTCATACCCGGCCTATCCACTTCTCTTATGAAACAGTTTATAAGAAACCGTAATATCTTGGCTTGAGTATCTACTTTCTGGTAGGCCATGGCCTCCTTAATACTTTCAGCCCTACTCCTGTCTGGACAAACCGATATATTCGATCTAGATGATCTATCATTCCAGGTAATGTTAATAAGAAGTTCGTAACTCTCCGCAATCGTACTGATGCGAGCAACATTCTTTCGTCATTCTTTTTACCAGGTACTGGATCATATCTACAGTCTGCAAGACGATCTCCATAGATGGTAATATCGCCTGTTCTAGGTGTACGTTGTTGTGCTTGTTCTCTAAAAGTCATCCGATGGGTGGGTGGCGGGGTCTGGAAACCAACCGCTCCTCCGGACGCGCCACCTGAGGCGCCGGCTCCGAAGGGGTTAGTTGGGGCCATATCAAGGGGTGCGGGTCCAGGAAGAGGTGGAAGGAGGGTTGGAAGACCAGGAGGAACAGCGGGAGGAGGAGTAGCTTGTCGGGGAGGCAAGAGCTGACCATCTTGGCCGCCAGGCGGAGGTGTGCGTGGCGGTACGGTATTAACATATGCAGGAGCCACATCGTCTAGATAGGAAGAAAGGAAAACGTCCTTTGCTGTTTTCGGATGCTTTTTAGTCGGGAGCAGTGGGGGTGGTAGGTTTTTCGGGACTTCCGGGGTGGCCTTAGGCAGACCCTCAGTCAAGAGGGGATACATGCCATTCATGAGTGTGTTTCGCTGTCTGTCTACTTGTTCTAATTTTACTCGAATACCTTCCTCAACTAATACGTTTTCTCGGGTCTTTTCAGGCTCCTCCTTATGTTTCTCTTCTAGTCTGTGTGCTTTTTCTGTGCGCCTATGCGATTCTTTACGCCATAGTTCAATGGCATCTTTCTGTGACTGCCTGGCTTTCTTTTTCCATAATGCTTCTTCTACTCTCATGATGCAATCTGCATCCCATGTCCCAGCAGCGGGCCATCTCTGATTCTCTGATAGGTCTTTAGTGTAATCCACCCATAAGTCGAGAAATAAAACGGCATCTAGGCCATGTTTGTGGTACATAAAGTACCCTGGAGTGTCCCTAGGTGGAATGGGGACGGCTTCTTCTAGTACCCCTTTTCTAGTTTTTATTTGTCTTAATTTGGAGAATAACGGCATTCTGAAACCTGGCTACTTGGTTCCTACTCAAATATGAACACACTGAACATGAACACAATAATCACAATAAAGAAGATCGAACATTCACTCATACCACGACATTTGAATGACACATTAAAACATTTCAAAAACAAACCACTATAATTATAATAAAACCTACTAACCGAGCAAAACTGGATGTACCGCTAAACGGTACAGATACACCGTAAACAGTGCAAACTAGATATACTGCTAAACAGTACAGATACACTGCTAAACAGTGCAGACCAGGCTTGTGTACCCAAGCCCGTCTCGACCGGCACAAACTAATGCGCACGTCTAGATGCGACCCTAGCAACGGTACTCACCGGGAAGCACGGAAACAGAAGGCCTCGGAAACCCTGGACTGGACTCGACTCGGACTGGATTCGGACTCGACTCGTGACGCAGATACTTTGGAACTTCGGAACCTGGTGGGCCTCCGTATACCTCGGATCTTGCTCTCTCAGCTAGGCTCTGGTCGGGATCCTCCGCACTCCTCACCGCCTCGTCTGGGTGTCGATCGCAGCCTCAGTCACCTCCGTTGGCCTGAGGGAGATACAGGAAATCCTGCGGGTACGCGTAGTTGTCCGTCCGGCTGTGGCAGGGGGCCAGGCCTGCAACGCACCGCCGGCGCGTGAGATGGGGGAGGGGTCCCTATTCGGGCGCCAGTTCTGTGGTAAAATCTAATTACCCATGCTTAATTTATGCGGTAAAATCAATAAGAATAACTCAGATAAATAAGAGGCAAAATCCGTGATATTGAGGTTTACTCAAAAGGGTTTTATTCCTTGAAAAGGAATTGGGTATTTGGCTCGAGCCAAGGTGGCATACCATTCCGTCACCACACAGGTTCGGGAAGGGACTGACAGACAACATTTTATTGACAGTTATTCATATATATAGTCAATGCATTACAATAAAGGCATATGCAGAAGGCGTAACAGCTGAGAAGAGAGATAAAATGCTCATACGTAACAGAAAAAGGCGTTGCAATAGGCGTGTATGAAGGCGTGTACTAGAAACGTCATTTACCATGAGGTCACAAGTAGGTGGATCCATAAGAGAATCCTGCAGTGTCAGCAGAATTACATGGCAGAGATGCGCGCGCAGCAGTATGACGTGTGGTTGACGTGTAACTGGAGGGTGAAGGAGACTTGACATTTAGCTCTGTAAGTGTAGACATAAGTCTGGGATGTCAGACCAACCTAATCCCAAATCGTATCTGATATCTTATGTTTAAGGAACTGTAGTATCTGGAAGGGAAAGGTCTCTCGGACGGAGGCTATTCTATACTGGTTGTGATTGCGTGTATAAGCGTCTTGTGTCTACGTGTCTGCATGAGAGGTGAGGGGGCATGGGCCTACCATGGCAACGGAGTCTATGAATTACTTGCACGGAGACAGAAAGGCCGGGCCCAGTGCTCCTGCAGCTGGGAGGATGTTTACTTGAATGACGAGACAGGAATGTATTTTCGAGGAGTGGAGCAGATAAATCGAAGGTTGAAGAAAGTCTTGGCAGGCAGAAGGCTGGGCTAAGCGCCGTGAGCCGCGCGAGGAGTAAGGCAGGGGTCACTGGTACAGAGGCAGCCTGACTGAGGCCTTCAGAGTCAGAAGGCAGGAAAAAGAGGCTCGATGGCAGAATCAGGGCCTACTTCGCCAGAGCTGAAAAACGTGTAAAGTATATCACAAAAAGACGTTGGCATAGCATATTTAGAAACTGAATATTCAATCCGTTCATGGCGGATCTGAAAGAGGACATGTTAAAGATGGACGCAAATGTATTTGCGTCTTCATATCTGGCACAGGAGGGAAATTACATGCACTTCAAACTAGTACATGGAGACGGTGGGGTACGCGTTAGGGAACATTACTTGACCAAAAATCTATATTTCCTCACATCACCACCCCCTTTTGTACCGCTTTGTTCGCCATAAGTTGGCAGGGTATGCTCAGACGTGAGTCCCTTGCTCACTTTGCCACTGGATTCAAGCAAGCCTGGCTGAAGACGGCTGTAATGCCAGAAACCGGTACTAGGAAGCTTGAACCCGGTCCAGGGAAGGCATGGCTTGGCAGTTCGGGCTGGACTGTTCCCATGAGGCACAGGGTCAGACTGATTTGCATATGGCCATGTCTGAACTGGGGTGGCAGAGTGGGCTAAAGAACGGTGATGGATTAAACCCAGATCTGTTGACTGGGTGTGAGTGTTAGATTGTTTCAGATGCTCTGTCCATCACCACCCCCTTTGTACCGCTTTGTTCACCATAAGTTGGCAGGGTATTCTCAGACGTGAGTCCCTTGCTCACTTTGCCACTGTGGGCTAACGAACAGTGATGGATTAAACCCAGATCTGTTGACTGGGTGTGAGTGTTTCATTGGTTCAGATGCTCCGTCCATCACCACCCCATTTTGTACCGCCGTGGCACCAGTGTGTGAGGGACCCAATTCATCTCATTTGAAGCTAGTTTTGGCTACCAAACAAGAGGATGGATGGACCATTTTCTAGCTTGCATTAGGGCTCATTGAACCTTGTCTACGTCACTACTGCGGACGTGGCTTTGCCAACAACCTTAAGGGTCCTCCCAAAGAAGCAACATTTGTGTGGGTAGAAAGGGATACTCAAAGTTGTCGCCCACCTGTAGTAACAAAATAGGCTATATCTCAGCCAGCATGTACACGTGGGCCAGGGTGGAGGCTAGACCTAATAGCTGTAAAGAGCCTAGTTTGTCAAAACACAATAAAAAATTGCAGCTCCTTTAAATACCTTTATACTCAACCTGGCAGCATCAATCTGTCCACATCTGATGTGAAAACTCCACAGTATGTAAACATATGTAGACATAGGGCCAGATTGAGAAAAGCAAATATATGTGTGGGTATATATACTCATGTGTATATTTAGTCCTACATCTATGTTGAACTGTCTACTTTTTAAAAATTCACCCTTTCTAAGTGGATATTTACACTGAAGTCTAAACGTACATTTCTCCACCCCTTCACGTGAAGGGGTGGAGCCTCCAACAACAGAATTTACATGTTTAAAGTTACTTTTGGCCTTTTGATGGAGATTTCTGGGACCGGACAGAGATCTCCATATTGGAAGTATCGAGAACATAGTTAACGTTTATTATTCTTTGGAAACAATTAATAAAACGTAAAAATGAAAATTTAAATGATTAAAAAATGATCATTGTTAACCTGGAAAATTATAATTTTGTAACACATTAACTCATTAAATTAAACCTGTAATAAATAATTGAATAAATTAAACGCATTAATGTAACTTTTAAATATATATTTTTTAAAGAATAATACAAAGATTTACTCTCTTGCGCTAACATTTCTATCTTTATTTCATCATCATTCAATCTTTATTTCGGCCATTGGCCATCAAAGATATACAATAAAACATATGTAACACTATAAAATCCACATACATAATCAATCAATACATTTTTTATACGATATAAAACCTTGGAATTACACACTGATAAAATTACATTAAAAAAAAGACTGTAAACCTTAAAATTAAGAGGGAGCCTGCATCTTCAGAATACGGATGCGAGTATACCAGACATTGGTGAGGAATTTTGCTAATACAAACACAGTTGGGCTAGAGACATCAGTTTTTAAAATTCTATACATGGGGAGGTACTCCCTACAACCCAGGTTTCTGATCAATGGTAGGAGCCAGTATTTCCTCGCTGCCTTGTACACTGGGCAAAACAGAACCACGTGTAAATCACTTTCCTCCGCGGCAGCGCAAGCCGGGCACTGCTTGGTGGAGGGGGGTGATGACCAGGAGCTGGTAAAAGATCGTAAGGGCAATGTGCCATATCTCCATTGGAGAAACAGCTTCCTGGCCAGCACGGGGGAGATGGCCTCTAAAACCCTCTCCAGCCTGTACGAGTCCTTACTTTGCACAAATACAGAGGTTAGTGACCCTTCACACTGACTATCTAGGGCCGTGGCTAGTTTTTGTTCATGATAAGCGGTAGCCAGAGCTCTCTTTGAGATGTTTAATGAGGCATTTGCAGGGTTAGACCAAAGGTCAGGAAGCCCCAGTACCATACAGGAGTTTTGGATGTATTTTATCCAGGGGATCAATAGCGCTTTCGGGTGGGTCAATAGCTCCATTAGTTCCGCCCTGTAGGCAAGAAGTTCGTCACTACTCCACAGCCTTCGCCAGAAGGCTATGGGTCTCAAGCCTAGTTCATCAGCTATGGGTTGCAAACCCAGATCTAATCTCAAGGGAAGTAGCCGGGTGCTGGGCGGGAGTGCGACTATCTGTCTGATGAATTTATTCTCGGTTAAAGACAGACTGCGACAGGATGTATGTCCCCACAATTCCGCCCCGTACATGGTAGCACCCCTGGCCTGTGCCTTGTAGATCTGGATGAGCGGCCCCAGTGGTCGGTATGTGGAGCCATTCATCATCCGCGCAACACCCCCTGTAGTCTGTACCAATTTAAGATTGGCCCTGCTCTGGTGTGATCCCCAAGACATAGTTTCATTGAGAGTTACACCAAGGTAGTCGAAGGTGGAGACTCTCTCAAGCCGCGAGGCTCCCAATAGCGGATTCAGCCGCAATTTATGGCTTGGGTTCAGAACCATAAACTTAGTTTTGGCCGCATTAATTTCTAAGCCCCTATCAGTGCAAAAGGCCACGAATGAATCGAGGATCCTCTGTATCCCCATTGGGGTTTTGGACAGCAGCAGGGTGTCGTCTGCAAACATGATTGCAGGCACCCTGCTACCGTTCAATTTGGGGGCGTCAGTGTATTCAGTGGCATTTAGGTGGGCGATCACCCCGTTGACAAAGAGGCAGAACAGGGTTGGTGCCAGCACACAACCCTATCTAACCCCTCGGTCAACGGGGAATCTTTCCGTCAGAGCCCCGGATCTCCCGCACCTCACTCGAGCATAGTTATTGTGGTGTAATCTCTGCAAGATAATCAGGATATTCGGGGGCACGCCCATCTCAGCCAGGACGCTCCAAAGTTTCCTTCTGGGCACCAGGTCGAAAGCGGCCCGCAGATCCACAAAGATTGTGTATAGGCTGCCGCCCTCGAATATCGCTGCCCTCCAGTAAATAATATTCAATCGGAAAACCTGGTCCACTGTGGAAACTCCCTTTCTGAATCCCGCCTGGTACGGGCTAAGAACACCCAACTCTTCTGCCCAATCTTGGAGCCGGTTCAACAATACCCTACCAAACCGCTTCTGTGCCACATCGATTAGACTGATTGGTCTGTAGTTGGCTGGGAGAAGAGGCGAGCCCTTTTTGAATATGGGGACCACCTCCGCCCCCAGCCAAGTACTGGGGATTTCCATGCCGCTGAGGACTCCATTGAACAGCGCAGCAAGGTAGGGCGCCCAAACATTGGGCTCCTGCTTAAACAGGTCCCCGGGTAGGCCATCCAATCCTGGCGCCTTTCCCGTGGTGAGTCCTGCTATTGCAGCCTCCACCTCGCCCAATGTTATTGGATCTCCCTCGTAATCAGGCCAACCAACGCCGGTATCGATGGTGGGTTCTCCCGGTTCAGAGCTATAAAGGGATTGAAAGTGTGCCTGCCACACCCCCGGTGCAATATTTGGCTCAATTGCCGAATGGAGATTCCCCGACCCCCCACTTACTATTCTCCAGAACATTCGGTGATCTTTTGTCGCTAGGGACTTAGTGAGCTCTTCCCATTGGTTCTCTTCCCATTCAGTTTTGGCGTGGACAATGAGTTTTTTGTATGCCCGTCTGCGTTCTCTTAACTGTTCCCCACCTAGACCCTCCTTAATGGATCTAAGGAGTTCCCCCTTTGCCCTTCTACAGGCTGTGTTATACCATGAGGATTTATATGGCTGCCCCCTCCTTGAATTCTGTACATTGCTAAAGAGGAAGGGAGCCGCAGCCTTTATAAGGTCCTCGTGGGCCTGGTGTAATTTGGCCTGTAAGTCTTTATTACCCACCCCGGTAGCCAAGTCTCCCACAGTTTCCAGAATGGGGATTATCCCTGCGTAAAGCCTTGGGAGTTTCTCCTCACTTGATGCCAGTTGTTCCCACCTGATTCTTCTCCTGTTGTTTTCCAGTAGAAGTTCAGGTTTGCTCCCTTCCCCAGACGTTGTGCAAGTTTGGCGGCCGGGGTGGATGAGGTCAAGTTCAAGGGCATTGTGATCGCTGTCTAGCCTTTCCATAACCCTAAAGTCCCGAATAGCTGGCCAGTTCGCTATCTGTACCAGGACATAATCCAAGCAAGATTCTCTTCCCACTCTGTTGTAAGTGGTTCTGCTAGGTATGTCAGATCTAATACGCCCATTACAGGCTCTAATTCCAAATCTTAGGGTAAGGGCTGTGATCTGCAATGCTACAGGAGTCCATGCCTTCGGGGGGGGAGCTTCTACCGAGGGCACTGACCACCTGACCTCTTCATCCATTGGAAAACCCTCTAAAAGTCCTGGCAATGGCTCAAAGTGGGAATTTAAATCCCCTCCCACTACATAGGGTAGATCTTTTGGTATTTCGGATAGGTAGTCCGCAAGTTCATCTATAGTGGCCGATTCCCTGGCAATTCCAACTGGCCTAGAGTAGATGTTTATTAGGGTGAGTTTCGCTTGATTCGGCCAGGACAATAGAACCACGAGGATGTCATCCGAGGGGGCAGGTAACGTGTAGCCTCGCAGCCTAGGTGGGACGCCACCCAGGTTGTAAGCCCGCCTGAAGGGCGTCCTTTGCCCTCCCACCTGGCCGGGATAAAAAATGACTGATAACCTTGGTGCCCATAGTCTTCCCTTGCCCAGGTCTCCTGGAACATGCAAACGTCCCCAGTCTCAATGTAAGATTCCCAGTCTTGAGCAGCCAGCTTATTAGCTAATCCGGCCACATTCCACCAAATTAGTCTCAAATGTTCAGTGGTTGGGGTTGCCGGGATGGGAGAGTGGGGGGAAACAGTTCCAGGTGTTGCACCAGTTATTACATCGGGAACATTATCCACGGCGGATTCAGATGGCTCAAGGAGATTACAGGATCCATTGTCCGGGGTCGCAAGGTTGTTGGTGGACAGTCAATCAACCCTGTCAAGCCCGCTCAAACAGTTGAAGCGGTTGAAATGGAAATAGGGTGTTTCAGGTGGCTGATGATTTGGGCGTCGGACATATTCTTTGTATCTTGGTCTCCGTTCCACCCTTGTCCAATTTCCTTGTGGCCGGTCATAATGCATGTGGATGGGCGGAAAAAAGAAGGAGACTGGCAAGGTCTGTATAGTGGAATCCAATGATCTGTTTGAGCCTGCGCAGATATGTAAAACAGTACCGGGGTCCCTAAAGGTCACCATTATGCAGTCCCCTATTATTGTTTTCCTCGTCTTCCCCAGCCATGGCACCCTTCTAACCATAATGATCTCATTATTAAAGTGTGGTGGTAGGGGTCTGTTCCAATTCAGTCATTTAATGACTTTTTTCTTAAGGGATTGGAAATCTTCGTTTTCACCCCTTTGTAGAGAGGAGGCACCCGCTAAAACCACCATAAGACTATTGGCTTACGGTGGCAGGTCTGGTCTCCGCGGTCTTTGAGCGGGCTGGCCAGGGGGGGGAGAGGGAATACTAGGAATGGGGGGGAACCCCTGATTTGTACCAGGCTCTAAACTGGGGGGGGGGCGGGTCTATTGACTGAGGAGGCATGGTATTTGAGATGCTTCGTGGGGTCGGGACAGAAATAGCCATAAGTGGCTGCAAAAGGGGGGCAGTGGTAACGCCCTGTGGAATTCCTGCATTGGCACCCTGTGAGTCTCCTATATTAGAAGGGGGATTTTGTTTGTTAGGGAAAGTTCCTGTAGGTGGATTGGGCCCCGCAGTTCTAGTCTGCTTGGTGAGCAAAGTGGTCAGGGTAGTTAGAGTAACCTCTAGGTTGGTAAGCCTGGTCTCTACTTTTTTCAGGCTTTCACTGATCGGCTGCAAGAGTGAACGGAGTAGAAGTTCTATACTCCCTAGGGATACAGGAGGGGGAGCTACGTTGGATGGATTTGCCACTGAGTCACTGCTAGTAACAACAGAGATAACTCTTGTGTCCCTAGTGGAATTAATGGTGTTCACGTTATCTCCAGCCCTAACGGGGGTAAGTGCAGGCTTATGTTTTTTACCAAAATCTAAGTGGGACATTTTGGTTTTCCCCTGTCCCTCCCTCGTCTTTCTTCTGCGCTTGTTGGGTGGGGGGCCATGCAGTTCCGCCACAACAATGTGCTTAGGCTTCTTTTTCTTGGTTTTGTTTGGAGGGGAGGTTTGGGTAACCAAGTCAACAGGTATGTTAGTAGAGGTTAAAGGTGGAGTGGCCTCCGTTATCTCTTCGGACAATGTACCCGGCATGATGATACTATCCCGTAACAGTAGGGGGACGCCATCTTGAGTTGATAGATCCTGGCTTTCATTGGGGGTGCCTTCCTCTTGAGAAATGGGATAGGGAATTATCTCGCTAAGCGGTCTGCATTTCATGATTTCAATCGAGCGGCGACGCTCTGCCCTGCGCTTCTCTAAAGAGCTTTCTTTTCCCCCTTCTCCCTTCGCGGATTTAAAATAGTTGTCCAGAGGCCCGGTGTTACTTCCCCCCGCCCTTGTTGGAGTTTCACATAGTGCAGGTGAGGGCATGGTCGTGATCTGTTCCTTGTGTCGGCTAGTATCAGGAAGGTAGGGGCAAAAGAGAGTGGGCCCAGCCCAGCCTCCTGCGGCCCCTGACGGCCACAGACGGTCCCGCCCTTGTCCCGGGCTTCTCCCGGGACGCTCCCGCGCAGCGGGAAAAGCTGCTCCTAATGAAAGAGGAAGGTGCTCCAGGGGCGGGGCAGCCAGGGAGAGCGTCCAGGTGCAGGTGATGATGTCAGCGCAGGGACTCCTGGGCAATGGAGTCCCTGTCCCTCACCTGACGCTCGCAGCCCTGCTCTCCGTAATTCCAGCCCACAGGATCCGTGGTAACAGCCAATCCCCGTCACAGCGATGCGCCCAAGCACACGGGCGAAGCGGGACCCGCGAAGCGGGTTCCGCGAGGTCTTGTGTTGAAAAGAATGGCCCCAACAGGAAGGACCTCACACGGAGGGAACTCGCGCTCTGAAGTCTGCAAGCGTCTCCCACAGGACCAGGAGCAGGCAGGCACTTTCAACGGTGCTCCAGGGGCGGGGCAGCCAGGGAGAGCGTCCAGGTGCAGGTGATGATGTCAGCGCAGGGACTCCTGGGCAATGGAGTCCCTGTCCCTCACCTGACGCTCGCAGCCCTGCTCTCCGTAATTCCAGCCCACAGGATCCCTGGTAACAGCCAATCCCCGTCACAGCGATGCGCCCAAGCACACGGGCGAAGCGGGACCCACGAGGTCTTGTGGTGAAAAGAACGGCCCCAACAGGAAGGACCTCACACGGAGGGAACTCGGGCTCTGAAGTCTGCAAGCGTCTCCCCTGGCTAAAAGTTATGTATTTAATTAGTTTCCAACATGTTCGT